>NC_140170.1:32261441-32393941 GCF_963971535.1 Notolepis coatsorum
CCTCTTCTCCCCTCCTCTCTCTCCACCTCCTGCTCTCTCCACCTCCTCTCTCCCCACCTCTCTCTCCCCTCCTCTCTCCCACCTCTCTCCCCTCCTCTCCCACCTCTCTATCCACCTCTCTCTCCCCACCTCTCTATCCACCTCCTCTCTCCCCACCTCTATCCATTTCCTCTCTCCCCTCCTCTCTCTCCACCTCCTCTCTATCCACCTCCTCTCTCCCCTCCTCTCTCTCCACCTCCTCTCTCCCCTCCTCTCTATCCACCTCCTCTCTCCCCACCTCTCTATCCACCTCCTCTCTCCCTCCTCTCTATCCACCTCCTCTCTCTCCCGTCCTCTCCCCACCTCTCTATCCACCTCCTCCTCCCACCTCCTCCTCCTCCCCTCCTCTCTATCCACCTCCTCTCTCCCCTCCTCTCTATCCTCCTCCTCTATCCACCTCCTCTCTCCCCTCCTCTCTCCCCCCCTCTTCCCTCTCTCTCTCTATCCACCTCCTCTCTATCCACCTCCTCTCTCCCCACCTCTCTATCCACCTCCTCTCTCCCCTCCTCTCTCTCCCCACCTCTCTCCCCTCCTCTCTATCCCACCTCCTCTCTCCCCACCTCTCTATCCACCTCCTCTCTCCCACCTCTCTATCCACCTCCTCTCTCTCCCACCTCCTCTCCCCACCTCTCTATCCACCTCCTCTCTCCCACCTCTCTCCCCTCCTCTCTATCCACCTCCTCTCTCCCCACCTCTCTATCCACCTCCTCTCTCCCCACCTCTCTATCCACCTCCTCTCTCCCCACCTCTCTATCCACCTCCTCTCTCCCCACCTCCTATCCCTCCTCTCTCCCACCTCTCTATCCACCTCCCTCCCCCTCCCCCCCCTCTCTCCCCTCCTCTCTATCCACCTCCTCTCTCTCCCCTCCTCTCCCCACCTCTCTATCCACCTCCTCTCCCCACCTCCTCTCTCCCCTCCTCTCTATCCACCTCCTCTCTCCCCTCCTCTCTATCCACCTCCTCTATCCCCTCCTCTCTCCCCTCCTCTCTCCCCTCCTCTCTATCCACCTCCTCTCTCCCCTCCTCTCTATCCACCTCCCTCTCTATCCACCTCCTCTCTCCCCACCTCTCTATCCACTCCTTCTCTCTCCCCTCCTCTCTCTCCCACCTCTCTCCCCTCCTCTCTATCCACCTCCTCTCGTCCCCACCTCTCTATCCACCTCCTCTCTCCCCACCTCCTCTCTCCCCACCTCTCTCACCCCCTCCTCTCTCCCCACCTCTCTCCCTCCTCTCTATCCACCTCTCTCTCCCCACCTCTCTATCCACCTCCTCTCTCCCCACCTCTCTATCCACCTCCTCTCTCCCACCTCTCTATCCACCTCCTCTCTCCCCACCTACCCTCTCTCCCCTCCTCTCTATCCACCTCCTCTCTCCCCTCCTCTCTATCCACCTCCTCTCTATCCACCTCCTCTCTATCCACCTCTCTCCCCTCCTCTCTATCCACCTCCTCTCTCCCCTCCTCTCTATCCACCTCCTCTCTCTCCCCTCCTCTCTATCCACCTCCTCTCTCCCCACCTCTCTCTCCACCTCCTCTCTCCCCTCCTCTCTATCCACCTCCTCTCTCTCCACCTCCTCTCTCCCCTCCTCTCTATCCACCTCCTCTCTCCCCTCCTCTCTATCCACCTCCTCTCTCCCCTCCTCTCTCCCCACCTCCTCTTCCACCTCCTCTCTCTCCACCTCCTCTCTCGCCTCCTCTCTCACCCACCTCTCTATCCACCTCTCTCTCCCCTCCTCTCTATCCACCTCCTCTCTCCCTTCCTCTCTCTCACCTCCTCTCTCTCCACCTCCTCTCTCGCCTCCTCTCTCCCCACCTCTCTATCCACCTCCTCTCTCCCCTCCTCTCTCCCCACCTCTCTATCCACCTCCTCTCTCCCCTCCTCCTCTATCCACCTCCTCTCCCACCTCCTCTCTCTCCCCTCCTCTCTATCCACCTCATCTCTCCCCTCCTCTCTCTCCACCTCCTCACCCCTCCTCTATCACCTCCTCTCTCCCCTCCTCTCCTCCCTCCTCTCTATCCACCCTCCTCTCTCCCCTCCTCTCTATCCACCTCCTCTCTCGCCCTCCTCTCTATCCACCTCCTCTCTCCCCACCTCTCTATCCACCTCCTCTCTCCCCTCCTCTCTATCCACTGCTCTCCCCACCCTCTATCCACCTCCTCTCTCCCTCCTCTCTATCCACCTCTCTCTCCCCACCTCTCTATCCACCTCCTCTCTCCCCACCTCTCTATCCACCTCCTCTCTCCCCTCCTCTCTATCCACCTCCTCTCTCCCCTCCTCTCTCCCCACCTCTCTCCCCACCTCTCTATCCCACCTCCTCTCTCCCCTCCTCTCTATCCACCTCCTCTCCCCACCCTCTCTATCCACCTCCTCTCTCCCCACCTCTCTATCCACCCTCTCACTCTCCCCTCCTCTCTATCCACCTCTCTATCCACCTCCTCTCTCCCTCCTCTCTATCCACCTCCTCTCTCCCTCCTCTCTATCCACCTCCTCTCTCCCCCTCCTCTCTATCCACCTCCTCTCTCCCCTCCCTCTCTATCCACCTCTCTCTCCCCTCCTCTCTATCCACCTCCTCTCTCCCCTCCTCTCTATCCACCTCCTCTCTCTCCCCACCTCCCCACCTCCTCTCTCCCCACCTCTCTATCCACCTCTCTCTCCCCACCTCTCTCCCCACCTCTCTATCCACCTCCTCTCTCCCCTCCTCTCTCCCCTCCTCTCTATCCACCTCCTCTCTCCCCTCCTCTCTCTCCACCTCCTCTCACCCCACCTCTCTATCCACCTCCTCCTTCCACCTCCTCTCTCCCCTCCTCCTCTCCCCCTCTCTATCCACCTCCTCTCTATCCACCTCCTCTCTCTCCCCACCTCTCTCCCCACCACTCTCTCCCCCCTCTCTATCCACCTCCTCTCTCCCCTCCTCTCTCCCCTCCTCTCTATCCACCTCCCTCTCTCCCCCCTCTCTATCCACCTCTCTATCCACCTCCTCTCTCCCCTCCTCTCTATCCACCTCCTCACTCTCCCCTCCTCTCTATCCACCTCCTCTCTCCCTCCTCTCTATCCACCTCCTCTCTCCCCTCCTCTCTATCCACCTCTCTATCCACCTCCTCTCTCCCCTCCTCTCTATCCACCTCCTCTCTCCCTCCTCTCTATCCACCTCTCTCTCCCCTCCTCTCTATCCACCTCCTCTCTCTCCACCTCCTCTCTCCCCACCTCTCTATCCACCTCCTCTCTCTCCCCTCCTCTCTATCCACCTCCTCTCTCCCCACCTCTCTATCCACCTCCTCTCTCCCCCTCCTCTCTATCCACCTCCTCTCTATCCACCTCCTCTCTCCCTCCTCTCTATCCACCTCTCTCCCCTCCTCTCTACCCACCTCCTCTCTCTCCCCTCCTCTCTATCCACCTCCTCTCTCCCCACCTCTCTATCCACCTCCTCTCTCCCCTCCTCTCTATCCACCTCCTCTCTCCCCTCCTCTCTATCCACCTCCTCTCTATCCACCTCCTCTCTCCCCTCCTCTCTATCCACCTCCTCTCTCCCCTCCTCTCTCCCCACCTCTCTATCCACCTCCTCTCTCCCCACCTCTCTATCCACCTCTCTCTATCCACCTCTCTCTCCCCTCCTCTCTATCCACCTCCACCTCCCCTCCTCTCTCCCCACCTCTCTCTCCACCTCTCTCCCTCCTCTCTCCCCACCTCTCTATCCACCTCTCTCCCTTCCTCTCTCCCCTCCTCTCTATCCACCTCCTCTTTCCCTCCTCTCTATCCACCTCTCTCTCCCCTCCTCTCTATCCACCTCCTCTCTCCCCACCTCCTCTCTCTCCCCTCCTCTCTCCCCACCTCTCTATCCACCTCTCTCTCCCCTCCTCTCTATCCACCTCCTCTCTATCCACCTCCTCTCTCTCCCTCCTCTCTCCCCACCTCTCTATCCACCTCCTCTCTCCCCTCCTCTCTATCCACCTCCTCTCTCCCCACCTCTCTATCCACCTCCTCTCTCCCCTCCTCTCTCCCCACCTCTCTATCCACCTCCTCTCTCTCCCCTCCTCTCTATCCACCTCCTCTCTCCCCTCCTCTCTATCCACCTCCTCTCTCCCACCTCTCGATGATGTAGATGACATTATTATTAATTCACATTAGTATTAATGCTGCTCCCCCCCCCCCCCCCCCCCCAGAGGCACCATGTTCTGGAAGTTTGACCTGCACACCACCTCCCACATCGACACGCTGCTGGAGAAGGAGGAGGTGACGCTGCAGGAGGTGATGGATGAGGAGGACGTGCTGCAGGAGTGCAAGGCTCAGAACCACAAGCTGGTGGAGTTCCTGCTGCGACCGCAGTGCATGGAGGAGCTGGTGGCCCTCATCACCCAGGAGCCCCGCGCCCACGTGGAGGAGCGGAGCAAGTACAAGTGAGCTAATGGTGCTAACCCTAAAGGCCCTCCCATAGTCGAGCAGACTGTACACAGAGCAGACTCCGCGGAGGTCCGCGCGACTCTTTGAGCTTTGATCTCAGCGGACAGCAGACCCACAGCAGAGTACAAAGTGCGAAGCTCCTATTTTCTGACGCGCGGATGTCCGCGCCGCTGACTTGGTGTCACACAAAACGCTGCTCGGCGTTTTGGTTGACATCGAACTGCATTTAATGTGACGCCGATCTGCATTTTACTCTGACCACTCGCTCCGTGCCAAGAGAGATGTTTGAATGGCTTTTCTAAATGAAGTGTGTAAAATTGCCAGTTTTATTTCGAAATATTGGAAACGGAGATAACATAGAATGTTATCTCCGTTTCCAATATTTTGAAATAAAACTGGTGCTTTTATTTCATGCAATGCGTGTTTGTCATTTCAGCACCACGCGCTGTCCACCTCAAGCCTATACGGTACATTGCATCTCGCTGCCTATATACCTGTTATTCAAGTGCGTAAAACTGCCCGTTTTATTATCGAAATATTGGAAACGGAGATAACATACTCTTTATTTTGACATCGGATGACGACGACATGACAGAAGTTGAACAACGTGGGACTGGCGCGAGACATGTAGGAAATTGGTCACGGAGGTCCGCTCGACTATGAAAGCTCGAGTCCAGTGGACCTTCGCGGAGTCTGCTCTGTGTACAGTCTGCTCGACTATGGGAGCACCTTAACCCTTCATCACCCAGGAGCCCCGCGCCCGCGTGGAGGAGAAGAGCAAGTACAAGTGAGAGGACCCTTTCACTGCGGAGCTAATGGTGCTAATGATGGAGCATCACCGTCGGTTGTGTGATAGCAAAGGGCTAACCTTCTGTATTGTCACAGTGAAAGGGTTAAATGTATAATATAATAAGAAATAAAATAAGAAATAACAATTCAGGACATTTATATCCATGTGTTAATTTGTTCCATTTAGTTTCACTAAGTTAGGAAAGTAATGTTTTAAGTCGAGCCTGATGTTGCCTTGCTGCACAAAATAATGATCCCAGTCTCTTCCACACAGTGAGGCACACCGTTTATTAATTGAACAACAGGGATATTTACAATTACATTTACATGTAGTAATTTAGCTGACTCTTTTATCCAAAGCGACTTACAAGTTCTGTATGACGAGTCATCAGGAAGGGCACAACCAGTGTTGTGCTAGTTACTGAAAAATAGTAACTCAGTTACTTTACTAGTTACTTCATTTAAAAAGTAACTTGCTTACTTTACTAGTTACTTACACCCAAAAGTAATGCGTTACTGTGAAAAGTAACTAAAAAAAAAATCTGATCAACAGTTTCCATTCATTTCCATTCACATCACTGAACTCTGCTAAGCAATGTGGTCTATACAAACACAAATCTGACACTAACACAAATGTTGTCCAGAGTCCCGACCTAATAAGAAATGGCCGTGCCTAATTCTAGTGCCTATTGCTTAGGTTGAAGGAACAGCCGTGCCTAATTGTAGTGCCTATTGCTTAGGTTGAAGAAACAGCCTTGATGTCGGAGCGTTTCATTATAACCGTCTTGCAACGTTGTTTAAGATATCAATCGTGCATTGCAATGTTAGAATAGTTAGGATATCAATTGTGCATGAAAGGACTATTTTGTTTGATTAGTATTGATGAGATTCCCTTGCAGATTCTTACAGTCAAAATCTGTTGATCAACTTGACAGTTTCATTTGCATTCACATCACTGAACTCACCAAAGTCTGCGGTGGTTGAGATGTAACGTAAGTCCAGCCCCTCAAACATTTTCTTTAGCTCATTTCCATTTAGTATATTCTCTCTCCAAGTAGTTGGAAAAAGTGTTCCGTCCCATTTGCCGTGTGCCGCCTGGTGATGCTAACTAGATCCCTGAAAGCGAGTGGCTTTGGATGAGTCCTGTTAACGTTAGACTCAGCTACTAGCTTCATTGAATCATGGGCAGTAGATAGGATCTTTGAGCCAAAACACATATTACATTTAACTAAAACGTTATTTTCTTTGTGCTTGACAAAAGAGAAATAGTGAGAATATCCATGTGTAAAAACGCGAGTAGTGGGCGCCGCCATGACAGTCAAGAGTATAGTAAACAAAACACGCCCACAGCGTGTCCCCGCAGGTGAGGTGACGCAGACAGGAGAGGAGGACTGCGCTGCAGCTCGCTACCAATCTACATACAAATAACGCAGTAACGAACCATTCAGTAACGGTAACTGCGTTACTGAATTTCAAAAGTAATGCGCTAGAGAAAAAGGAGAGGAGAAAAAGTAGATACAAAAAAAGTAATGCGTTAGAGTACTAGTTACCGCCAAAAGTAACGGCGTTACTGTAACGTGTTACTTTGTAACACGTTAGTCCCAACACTGGGCACAACTCAGCTGAGTAACAATGTTGCTACAGTGTAGGTTAGTATATTAGGACAAGTGCATGACAGTAAGGTTAGTTAGGGTTAGATTATTAGGCGGCACGGTGGTGTAGTGGTTAACACTGTCGCCTCACAGCAAGAAGGTCCAGGGTTCGAATCCCGCTTGGGGACCAGGTTTCCATGATGCCAGTTACCCAGGTGGGGTATCTCCCAGGCCTTTCTGTGTGGAGTTTGCATGTTCTCCCCGTGCTCGCAAGGGTTTCCCCCCCCCGATAAGATAAACCCAATGGAAAAACATGCACAACAACAAGATCGCTAACGCTGTGGCGTCCTTGACGAAGACGGACAGGAGCACTTGGATTGGTCCCCTGGCGCGGCTCACGTGGCGCCTGTCTGCTCCCGGCTGCCCTTGGGGGGGAAGGACGACGGGATGGGTTAATCGCAGATACGCATTGTATGCATGGTTCGCATGTGTGCCAAATGGTGACCTCGGAGCAGGTCCTAAATTATATTATATTATATATAAATATTTTCTTTTATCTCTATAACCTAAAACTATCGGTATCTGCCGATATGCCTCATAGAAGATCGGTGATCGGTATCGGTGGCAAAAAACGTGATCGGGGCATCCCTACTACGTTTGTTTACCAATGATTTTAAGTGTTATTAATGAAATTACGAGTTAATAAATATCTCGGCGCATCCCGGTGGAAACCTGATTAATTAGATGGAAATTGGCATACGTGTGTGTAGTCTTTTGAAAGAAGAGACCCAATCATCAATCATCTGACTTCTAGCGTGACTTTTTTTTTTTTATGTTATTTTCTGGATCGTATCTCACCGGTCGAACAAACCTGAACCTTATTGCCATAAAATAGAACGTGGTTAGTTTTTCTACCTTTCTCTGAACGTCTAGCAAAATACCGCATACGGTATTTACATTATAAAAAAGTAACTGTACTTACAGTAGATTTGATTCACGTTTTTGGCTCTCCTGTCGGGGGCGCCTGGTGGTACTAAATCCAGATTGAACTGAGATTTGGCCTGATCTATAGATGTGTGACTTGGCCATAATAAGGTAATTTATAGGCCTGATATTCTATATTCATATTTCAAATTGCATGTGTCCGGATAGCAAAATTCATTACTGTATCTACAAAACCCCCTGTAAATCATCTGCCCTTTATTAATTTGCTTAGATTTGTTCTACACTTGATCTCAAGAAGGTGTTGAATGGATTTCTTTTAAATGTTTCACGTCTGGTCAATGTTAGCATGGTGTTATTCACAGTCAAATATGAAAAAAGAAAAATGGGACTATTTTTTTTTTTTTTTACTATTACATACCCAAAGTAATTTGTGATTTATTATACTTTATACTTATAGCACATGCATGAGTCTGGTTTCTTACACAATAAATAAATAAAATCACTGAGTGCTAATGAAATAGGTTTAAACACACAGAAGTAAAAATGTTGTGTACTCATTCCTTTTTACTGGTTGACAGATGCCTGTTTTTAAGTTCCAGCTGGGAGGTAGGAGCTGGAAAACACAATGGCCTGACGTCTTATGTAGTACAGGTCCAAAGTCTATACAAATTCCACGGAAAATTAATGTTTTACAAAGGTTTCCTGTAATGTGTGTACCGTTTTCGAATTCGGCATGATTATCCAAAATGGCCGTCCGCTGCCTTCATTTCGAGGCTCTATTCAAAACAATGGACTTCTTCTTCTTCGTCACATTAAAATCTAAATTTTAATGTGTGCAGTAAGCAGGTTGGCCAAAAGAAAATACGCTTCTCTCCAGTATGCAGTCTGCTTCCAGTGTTTCCCACAGGATTTTGTGAGACTGTGGTGGGTGAACCTTGGCCCCTCTAGGGGTGTCTGGGGGCATGCCCCCCCAGAACCTTTTTTTTGGTTGTACATTTTAAAGTTAAATGCATCAATCTGGTGCACTTTGAGAGCAAAATAAAGAGGCTAGATCTATGATGAACTTTGTGCTCAAAACACAATCTACTAGACAGTGCTTCCCAATCCTCTCCTCGAAGCACCCCAGCCGTTCAATGTATTTGAAACGTATTTGAAATTCCACCACCAGCACACCTGATTCAACTTAACAAGCCCTTTAATAGTTAAATCAGGTGTGCTGGTGGTGGAATTGAACAAATACATGGAACGGCTGGGGTGTCTCGGAGAGGTTTGAGAACCACTGGACTAGAGCATTTGAGCCATCAAAGAAATGAAGCACCTGTGTTGAACTGGTTTATTTTTTTAGAAAATAAAAATATATACTGGATTACTATTACGACTACTACCACTGCCAATACTACTTATACATCCCTATTGGCAAACTTTATATAAAAAAAAAAGATAAAAGAAAAAAAGTATTGCATTTTTTTTTGCTTGGTTCATTATAAAACTGTGGCGGGCTGCCACAGTCTAGGTAATTAATGGGAAACACTGGCTTCTAGGGGTGGAACGGTTCACAAAATCTACGGTTCGGTTCGTATCACTGTTTTGGTTTTCTGTTCGGTTCGATACGTTTTTTATTTAAAAAAAAATGAACACTCCAAAAATACCATATACATCAGCATAAGATATATAGCCTAAAGATAATCCAACTTTTCAGTTATTCTCAAGGACGTAGTCATGCAAAAACGGAAAGAATGAGGCAGTTTGACATCAGGCACATCATTTTGACAGTGACGGTTAGAGCTAGGAGAGAGAGGGGAGGCATTGCTGATTTAAACATGCTTCTCATTTATTTGGTAAAAAAAAGGTTTACCTTAACACTTTCCGTGCCAGCCGTGCCAGGCCTATATACCCCGTTGAGTGCCGACGCTCGATTCAATGACAGAGCTCACATTTGTGAACGCATAAACTATCTTAAATTATGGCTATGTGTCTAATACGACCGTCGCTTATCAATGACTTGTTTGCAGTCAACATTGTCGAAACGGATTGTTTTTTAATCGGTTCATTTCCGTTTTATACCATTTCGAAAAATGCTTGTTTTTTTTAAACTTTCAGAAAAAAAAAGATTCTGCAGGAATCGCGCTTTACTGTAATACACAAACACGTTGTAATTTTTCGGCCTATTTATGAATCGTTTTCAAATAAACGCTAGATTATCGATAGTATATGTGTACTTATGCACGTTATAGAAGAGGGCTGAAAAATCGATTTATCTTATTTCTTGATCAGCTACACACACTCACAGCCACACACACACACACTTATGGGACCTATGGGATATATAGGTGAAAACAGCTCTGATTATCGCAATACTGGTCAAATAGATTTCTTACCTCAGATCAGATGTTCTCCAAAAAGATTATTCCAATTCCTGATAGCCATTCCAAATATCGATCGCGTTTATTGATCCAATGCTGGGTGGTCGAAAGACATATTCCATGCTGTTCTGATGGTGGGCGATGACTGGGATCGTCTCCGGTTACTTGCCTGACAAGTAAAATGTGGAATCCGGACACTTTTTTTCCCCATGCGTTTCATTCAGTCTAATCCAATGGGGTGCAGTACCATCCGGAGATACGATAGGGGGCGGTATTTTCCCAATTCGAGCTCAGAGAGAGTGCCAGTGGTAACGTGGGGCTAGATTGATGAAATATGAATGGAAATCGCTAATAAAAAAAAATAATGATAAAAAAAATGGCATATCTCGTTTCTGGCACTCAACGGTTGGCATGAAATAATGAATTATGCAGTGGCTGGCACTCAAAGTGTTAATAATGTTTGGCACACAAAGACCGAACTGACTGAAAAATATAGGCAACATTTGTCAAAGTATTAACTAGGGCTGTACCGAATGCTTCGATCATAATGTTGACATTCAAATTCTAAATCAACATTAGAATTAAAAAAATTTAATAAAAAAAATATATATATTTTATATTTTTTTACTTTTTTTGTGTGCGTCTATTCCATCTGTTTAAACCAATGGGGGTTTTCTTCACAGTTGCAGTTAAAGATTAGGCTACACTGATATTATAATATTATACTATAAGACGTCACCATCACTTTCATACCAACCGTGCCCTTTTTTTTTTTTAAAGGGGAACTATCTTATAAGTGTTTAGCATTGTTTCCTAGCTATGTGGACCTATATTACCGGTAATAGGATCTATGTCTCTAATTCTCATATTGGCGCATTCTTCCAATTCTCCTCTCACAATATTCACCCTCACTGAACTGAGTCATCTGAAAATGAGCATATCTGTGATGTCAGAGATTTCTCAGCTGCATAATAATGTGGCAGTTGATGTGGCAGTTGCCACCAGGCCACACAGTGGTTGGAGCCCAGCCTCAAAACGGCTTAAGATCTTGAGGTAGAAAAATGCTGTTTTTGAGTACCGTACTTTTCGCACTATAAGCCGCACCTGACTATAAGCCCCAGCAGCTAAATTGAATGATGTGTACATATATAAGCCGCACTGGACTATAAGCCGCATGTGTTTTAATGTTTAATTACCATATGTAAGGAGTGGAGCCTGCGGCTTAATTTGACTCAACACGGGAAACCTCACCCGGCCCGGACACGGAAAGGATTTACAGATTGATTGCTCTTTCTAGATTCTGTGGGTGGCCGCAGGGTCGAAAAATGGGGGGGAAAAGCCGCGGCTTATAGTCCGAAAAGTACGGTACTTGATTAGAAATATAAAACAATGAATTTTCTTTGAAAAAAAGCTTACAGAGGTGTTCCATAGACTCACAGGAATTGTGTAAAATTGCCCAAATAGTGAAAGAAATAGTAAAATAGTTCCCCTTTAAGTAATCTTTTTTATAGACATTCGAAGCTTCGTTCGAATACTTCAATCGAAGCTTCGAATGTTAAAAAATGTCATTCGGTACAGCCCTAATATTAACTTAGTGCAAACAAACAAAATCAGTGGCCTATGCTCCGCAGGGAGTGCAAAGGCTTAAGTCAAACAAACTAAATAATTAAACCTTTTCTATTTTTGTGGCCACATTATAGACAAAGGCCTTCAACATAAAGTATGAATATGCTCAACCAGCACTAGACTTTCTTATCAAAAAGGAAAAGTCACTGTTATTTAAAATAAATAAATCATGTGTACTACTAAATATATATTTACTTTTTAATTGCATGAAGCATTATGAAGTATTCTCTTATGCCACTTTTCACTACATGGTACCTAATCGACTCGACTCGCTATTTGAGTGTCCTGGTAGCCGTATTTGAAGTGACGTCACACGAGGAAGTAAATAATTAAGCATTACATCACACGCAGGAGTGCGTTATGAGAATTAGAGCATGCCTAGGGGTTAGTGTTCACGATACTGGAATTTCTAACTTGAAAAGTATCGATATTCGATACCATTTTCGATACCACTGGGAAAAGATTTTAATCTTAAAATGTAAATTTCTTTATTTTATTTTTTTATTTTTTTTAGCTTTTGTTGCTGGTCGATTCTCCTCACCTTCTTTCTGGTATTATAAGAGAAGAGAAATATAACATTTTTTTTTTTATCCACTTTTTCTCCTATTTTCTATTTTTCTCCCATCCCAATTTCGTATTGTCCAATTCTACCCTCCCCTGTCTCGAACGCTGTTGCATGCCTCCCACAAGCCGGCTGTAATGTGGACGACGTGTAAGCCATACATTGCACGAGTCCCCTCTGGTACTCGAGGTGGCAGCCATCGCACCTTTTCACCTGCGCAGCGCGATCTTTAAGCGTCAGGGGTCTGCGCTTTGGAGGGACGCTGCCCCCATCGCTTCCTGATTCTACTGCGCAGGCGCACCAACCGACCTGTAGGAGTCGCTGTCCACAACGTCCGATCCCCACCCATCAATTTTCCCTAATACTGCCAAATTGTATTAGTACGGACGACCAGCCAAACTGAAAACAATGTGGAGAGCTGGGCTCGAACCCAGCGTCTCCAGCATTGGTGGTGAGTGCCTTGCCCACTGCACCACCTAGCTGCCGAAATATAACACTTTTAAAACCATTTGTTTCTCTTTAGATCAGACATTTAAAAATAACTAAATTATCTAATCTAATCTTAGAAATTAAGTTAATGTTAATAGTTCTTTGATTGAGAACTTTATTAACAGATTGCAGAACGGGTACAATACAGTACGGCTCAATACAAAACAACTGCTAAGAGGATGCAGACCAGAAAAATACTTTAGTCTTGTTTACATCGGGGTCCCCCATTTTCAATTCACCAGGAATGCGTGTTAAGCATAACAGCATCCAAGTTAATTTACTTCTGACCATTATAGTCAAAGTATTTTCCTATGAACTGAAACTCATAAGATCACATAAGGCTAGCATCATTGGTGTTCAGTTACAGCTATATTGGCCAACGTTAGCCAGCCAGCTAGCTGGCTACCCCAATCCACGCCAGCCAGCCAACCGTACAAAATACAGTCTCAGCCAATCACATCGATTTGTACAGTTAGTTGGCTCCACTGCGAATTAAAAGGTGCAGCCAGCACAGACCGTATTAGCTACAGTTGCTGGGTGGTTAACGTTAGCTAGCTAGCTAGCAGCTGCAAAAACGAACTCCAATGGTGGTATCAGCCGTTGATATGAGCTATCAGTAGCTAGCCAGCTAGTCAGCTACATAACGTTAGACAACGCCTCGTGCTTTTAACTAAAGTGAATAGTTTACTGGGCCATTTTCAAGTGATGTTGAAAGAGGAGCTGCACTCTTGCTCTCTTCAGAGCGAATGAGAGATGTGACTAGACGGGTCTGTGGGGAGGAGGGGGAGGGGCAGGGGCAATGCACTGGGAGCAGCGTGTGTGTGCGTCAACAACTTGCTGTAGGATGAGAGGAGACAGCGTGCCAGCTGGCATCGATAGTGCAGAAAGTATCGATATTGCGGGAAATTAGTATTGAAACTGTTTTAAATATTCAGAATCGATATGTATAGAAAAATCTATATTTTTGACAACACTGCTAGGGGTGGTCGTTAGGCCCGAGGCGCAGCCGAGGGTCGTTAGATCCCCCTAGGCATGCTCTAATTCTCATAACGCACCACTGCGCGTGGTGTAATGGCTTTTATACAATTGGAGCATTCATCCAACCTTATTGCTATACAATAAACACATTAATTGAAGATTTATTGACAACCACTTGCAGAAAAAGTAGTTCCGTGTGTAGACGCAGCGCTGTTTCAAGGCATTCCATCTAAGAATGAAGTAAGCGTGTGTTATTGGAATGATTGATTGATTGATTGAACATTTTATTACAGATAGACTGCTTACATCTTTATACAATTGCCGAATTCATCCAACCTTATTGCTATACAATAAAAACACATTAATTGAAGCATAATGGAGATTTATTCACAACCATCCGCAGAAAAAGTAGGTTAAAAAAAGAAGAGAATTTGCCTTTTTTTTAACCTACTTTCTATAGAAACAGCTCGGAGGTGCACTGTTTTAAGTGAGCGTGTGTTATTGGATTGATTGATTGAAAATTGTATTGTCTGCCTTGTTTCGAACTTGTTATGCTTAGGCCCTCTTTCGAAGTCGCCCTCTTTCGAAGTCTGTTATGCTTAGAGTTTGGAATCAGGGCTGGTGGTCTATCGCCCTGCTCTAAAGATAAACTCTAAGCATAACCGACTTCGAAAGAGGGCCTAAGCATAACCAGTTCGAAACAAGGTGGACATTAATAAAATGTTCAATCAATCATTCCAATAACACACACTCACTTCATTCTTAGATGGCATGCACCTCTGAGCTGCTTCAAAGCATGCCGTCTAACAGTGAAGTGAGCGTGTGTTATTTATTGGATTGATTGATTGAACATTTTATTAACAGTGAAATGAGTGTCCTTTTGACGAATGGCATCGAACAGACTTCCCACGATTTATATTTTGTTCCACAATGAGTCATGACCAACCAATTACATAATCCAACATTGTGTAAGAAACTAACACATTCCACATGATAATAGTTTTTGAATGAGTCGTTATGACGCTATCAACATATCCATTCGTAAAGATTATTGTCCGCCATCTTGGTTTCATTTCTAAAAACTCGAACTGGCGGAGTGATTGTAATTTGGTTGTGGGCGGGTTCTGGGATCACGAGCGTGTGTTATGAGAAATAACCACGTCTAACTTGACTGTTTCAGCCAATCAAAATCAAGAAATGTGCATGCCATTGTATAATCAACAGTAACACACAGCGTTGGAAGGAGAAGACCTGATGATATAATATAAACCAACAGCCAATAAATGTGAAGTTATCTTTGAACCTCTTGTCAAGCCTCGTCAATATACCCCCCCATTCCCCACTAATGGAACTAATGCAACACAGCAAAGTGACTCCACGGTTAGCTTGCGGGGCTAACGCTAGTTAGCTTGTGGCTAACGTAACGTTAGCCTAGCTTGCGGCTACGTTATAACCGATCAATACACACATGCCCCGAACCGTGGAGCTCGTATCGAACGGTGTACGGTTCGAATGCGTACCGTTCCACCCCTACTGGCTTCCATTCATTGTGCTAAGCTAGGCTAACATGCAGCCAGACAGCGAGAAGACGGTAAGCTAATTTCCCAAAATGTTGGAGTTGTAGTGCTGAAGAATAGGAGTCTGAGGTGGGATGTCGAAAGATGACGCTAAATGTTTATTTTACATGAGTAACAACAACACACTGTCTCAGTTACTAGCTAACTGACTCGTTTGCAGACAGGAAAGCAACACTCAATAACGTCCGGGCTGAACCCCTATTCCTAACAACAGTTCCGTGGGTGAATTATGTCTAACCACCACACAAGCTCCCCCAGAATTCACCCATAGTCAAAATTCCCACGGAATTACAGTATTTTGTTAGGCCTAGTTGTTGGCTACCACTTTGCCACAGTATGCATTAATCACTTAATACAGTGGTTCCCAACTTTTTTTGAGTACTGTACCCCCAAAGCATTTCAAGCCAACCTAAAGTACCCCCTACTACACAATCAATCGTGGTGATCCCCAGGATTAATTAATTAATAGTCTCTATATTGTGGCAGACGGCTGTGTGTGTGTGTGTGTGTGTGTGTGTGTGGAGATGACCTGGATAAAGTCACATGGTCACACAGGTTGGCAGTTTATTGAAGTAAAGTTTTAGTTCTGAGGTCTGACATCATCACCTCATTCCCATTGTAACATTAAGTTAACAAAGCACTGAAGACTCAAAACTAAGATAACATAAGATAAGATGAGATACGATGCGATATGATATGATATGATACAATCGGATGAAATATTCCTTTATTGATCCCCTTGGGTAAATGTGGGTGTCATAGCAGCATGGGGGAGGGGAGGTATAGGTATGGGCAGGGTAATAGCAGAAAGACATAAATATAGGCAATAGAATTAGATCTGAATATAAAAAGATGTAAATGGGATGGTTTCATGCTATTCGAAAGCATGTCGCCACAGAGGAAACACATTGGCTGTGGTTGCTCTGTAGTTGTGACAGTAAATCCAGAGAGCACATAATGTTCACCAAACTGACGATTCTTCACTTTCTCCGTTTTCTTTTTCTTCTGAATGGGTTATCCTGATTCAGCAGTATCACCTGTGCTGTTGTTGCTGGATGAACCAGCTCGACTCAGCCATTGATCCATAATGTTAACAGAAATTTTGAAAGAGGCTTGATATTTTGCTAACTAGCTACACTACAACGATGATGCTCGGTGTAACACCTGACAGTCCGGTGGGAAGCTGAACGTTGCGCGATAGAACAAGTATAGCCAATAATAATATTATATCCATCAAATTATTACTTAATTTTAATTCCCCCAATTTTGGCATGCATTATTCTTTATTTGGGTACAGTTTTCCTGTACATAATTCTTTATTTATTTTTTACAGTAGGAAAGCAGGAGGGCTATCGGTTCATAATTTCGAACAGTACTATTTCTCTTTTATGCTCAGGCCGTTGCTAAGATGGTTCAATAATGATTCTGACATACCATGGGTGAATATGGAGAAGCACATTGTATCTCCATATACACTCAAATATATCCTCTTTTCTGGTCTATCCCAAAGCTTTTGCCGTACTAAATTCGGCACAATTATAGCACATTCAATTTACGTTTGGAAATATATTGCCGAAATGGGACAGTGGGACACAAAATGGCACCTAGATACCCCTATTTTTTATAACAACTTCTTACTGTTGGGAGGGAAATCAGCTACATTTCCCAATTGGCAAAGACAAGGTATTCACAAATTATCTGACATATACAGTGAATACGGTCTCAGATCCTTTCAAGAGCTCAAACAAATCTATAATGTCCCTAGTACATCCTTCTTTTTTTATTTACAGTTGCGCACTGCAATGTGCACTTATGGTGTCCCATGGAATCAGCCTTTACCAGTTCATCCTTTAATGATTATAGTGAGTGGCATAAATGTTAAAAATGGTTTTGTTTCTGGGTTATATAATAAAATACAAGGACAACTAAACATAACTACAGGTAATACCACTGTCTGGAACATAGATTTAAAGGATTACAACGCCTGCATAAATTGGCAGAATGTATGGGATAATATTCCGTTAACCTCTCGTAATTATAATACGGTAATCAATGAACTCATTACAAACTGATACAAAGATTTTATCTGTCACCCAGGAAACTCTGTCAAATCAAAATTTTACAAAGTCCCCTATGTGCTTTATGTCCGCAAAAAGTCATAGGAACATACATACATTATGATGATACATAGGAGTACTAGCTTTTTGGGCCAAGGTTGCATTATTTCTCACTAATATAACGGAGATAAACATACCTTGTTTGCCACACATTATATTATTAAACGATGATTCATCTCTAAAAATCACAACTGCAAGCAGGCAGGCTATATATAACTATACTGACGGACAATCTATATACTGAAAAGACACCTTTTTTTATGCCACTGTGGGAATTAATATGGAATGCTGATGTTAATGTCTCTTTCCTCTGGAAAAGGCAAGGGGGGACTGTACAATCCCTTTAAAAAAAAAGTGTATTTGGCCAGGCCGTCTTCTCATACAGAGCATCCCACCAATGGAACTCAATTCCTCAAACAATTAGAGTGTCCACATCATATCATTCATTCAAGCGCAGGGTTAGGGAATGGCTCATTGAAAACCAGCATTGTCAACACTGAGGTGTCTGTGTGTGTGTATGTGTGTGTGTGGATATGGTGTGTCTGTCTATGTCTATGTATATGTCATGATGTGCTCTGTCCTTGTGTCCATGACTGTATTGTGACCTGTATCCCTACTATGTCTATGTGCTTTTGTTGTGTTTTTATTCTAATGTTATTTATCTTGATTTTATTCTGTTTTTATTGCTAACCCTTTTTTTTACACAGGATTTTAGCCTGTACCTTCTGGCAGGGGGACTGCCAATGGAAATTAGCCTTTTGGCAAACATTTGGTGCATTTACATTTGTAAAATGTTTTATTAATGTACACTGTCCCCCTTGAACAAATAAAGTAAACCTAACCTCTGAACTTGTTTGGTTGGTTTAGAGTTGGTTTAATTTTATTTAATTTTTTAAAATATTTTCATGTACCCCCTGGGGACCACCCACGTACCCCTAGGGGTACGCGCACCCCTGGTTGGGAAACACTGACTTAATACATAAAATGTCTGAAATCTAAAATCTGGCACTTTTTTGGAATAAAATATTCATGGATGACCCTGATGTAAACAAGACGAACGTCTTTCTCTGGTCTTCATCCTCTTAGCAGTTGTTTGTATTGAGCTGTACTGTACTATTGTACCCATTCTGCAATCTGTTAATAACGTTTTCAATCAATCAATCAATCATGCTGAGTGAATCAGTTCCCCAGCCACATTTGTGTATTCAACCCTTTGGAGAATTAACTGATAAAAAATGTATCGAATCGAATCGTGGTCAAATGAAGAGATTTCATGATGCATTGAATCGTTGCCTGAAGAATCGTAATCGAATCTAATCGTTGTGAGGTCGAATCGTTACACCCCTACTACATATCTTATTTTATATGTGTGTGTGTGTGTGTGTGTGTGTGTGTGTGTGTGTGTGTGTGTGTGTGTGTGTGTGTGTGTGTGTGTGTGTGTGTGTGTGTGTGTGTGTGTGTGTGTGTGTGTGTGTGTGTGTGTGTGTGTGTGTAGGTATCCCAACATATC
Source organism: Notolepis coatsorum (assembly GCF_963971535.1). NCBI lineage: Eukaryota > Metazoa > Chordata > Actinopteri > Aulopiformes > Paralepididae > Notolepis > Notolepis coatsorum. The sequence goes on from NC_140170.1 coordinate 32,280,426, forward strand.
CTGTGAGCTGTTGACGTCAGACGTGATTAAGATAAACGACCGTCTCGGAGAGGACCACACCCTCTTGATAAAGCTCTACTCCTTCCTCCAAAACCAAGCGCCGCTCAACCCCCTGCTGGCCAGCTTCTTCTCCAAGGTCATGTCCATCCTGATCGGACGCAAGCCTGAGCAGGTACTGAGGCGCTCTGCAACCCCTGCTCACAGTGTCACTCACACCTTCACACACCCACGGCCAGGTCCCCTTCCAGCAGCGTGTCCAAGTGTCCTTGAGCAAGACTCCTAACTGCTCCCGATGAGCAGGTTGGCACCTGGCATGGTCGCCTCCACCGTCGCCCAACACCCTTCCTGTGCTTCCTAACATCCTTCCTATGCTTCCTAACACCCTTCCTGTGCTTCCTAACACCCTTCCTCTGCTTCCTAACATCCTTCCTCTGCTTCCTAACGTCCTTCCTCTGCTTCCTAACATCCTTCCTCTGCTTCCTAACATCCTTCCTCTGCTTCCTAACATCCTTCCTCTGCTTCCTAACGTCCTTCCTCTGCTTCCTAACGTCCTTCCTCTGCTTCCTAACGTCCTTCCTCTGCTTCCTAACATCCTTCCTGTGCTTCCTAACACCCTTCCTCTGCTTCCTAACATCCTTCCTCTGCTTCCTAACATCCTTCCTCTGCTTCCTAACATCCTTCTAACATCCTTCTAACATCCTTCTAACATCCTTCTAACATCCTTCTAACATCCTTCTAACATCCTTCTAACATCCTTCTAACATCCTTCCTAACATCCTTCCTAACATCCTTCTAACATCCTTCCTAACATCCTTCTAACATCCTTCTAACATCCTTCTAACATCCTTCTAACACCCTTCTAACACCCTTCTAACACCCTTCTAACATCCTTCTAACATCCTTCCTATTACCCATAACCCCTTCAGCCCGATCGGCCCAGTACCGGGCCAAGATTTATTTAACGTTGCACAAATAGATCAATGCAGTCTGAATTAAGTCATGTGTTTCTTTTTCAAATGTAGCCAAGAGTAAAGACACTAACCCGACCAAAACTGCAGTCAAAGTGTATATTTTCAGCACTACGTTTGTTTAGCAATGATTTGTTATTAGCTAAATATGAGCTTGTAAAAAAATCTGCACACTGCATCGGAAGTCAGAGGATTTATATGTGAGAACAGGAAGCACTCATGAAATTGTTGTAGTCAAAAGAAAGGAGTCCCGGGGATTTTGATGGACGTCTACATTTCATAAAACTACACTACCCACCTCACACCGCCCGTCGACAACTGAAGTAAAAATTATAATAATAATAATAAATAAATAAATAAAAGATTCTTACAAACATTAGCTGGAATATTGTGTTATCTCACGGGTTGAACAAACCTCAATGTTATTGCCATAAAATACAACCTATATTGTTTTTTTTACCTTTCTGTGAATGTCTAGGGAATGAAGCGGCTGTCGCCATTATACAAAAGTAACTGTACTTAGCGTAGATTTCATTCACGGTCTTTGCTGCCCTCTACTGGGCACATGGGGTACTACATCCATGTTTAGATTTGGTATTCGAATAGAGCAGATCTTGGCCTTTCAATTGATGTATAACTTGACCCTATAAAGCCATTTATAGGCCTGGCATTTTATATTCTATATTCATATTGCATGTGTCCGGATGGCAAAATGCTGTACTGTATCTACAAAACTCATGTAAATCATCTGTCCTTTTTTCATTTGCTTAGATGTTTACTATACTTGATCTCAAGAAGGTGCTGAGAGAGCTCAGTGTCATTGTCAGCACGGTGTTATTCACCGTCAAAGATGAACAATTATAAAATAATAGTAATTTATATTCTCCTTTTTTGGTTCATTACAATTTACTCAAGCATAGTAACAGACACAATATTTCTTGGGTGGGAGTGAGTGGGAGGTTTGAAGGGTCAAAGTGGGTATCAAACAGGAGGGAAGACTGTCGAGTTTTAAACTGGATACCAAACGGAAGGTAAAGACGACTTTAAACTGTAATCCAGAACTATTTTATTTATATGTCTGCACTTTATGTGCTCATTTTATGTCTATTCTATTCTACTATTTTATTGCATTGCACTATTGTACTGTCTATTTTATTTGACTATTTTTATTATTGTCTATTTAAAACTGAATCAAACCATAAACAAGGTGGCCTGTTGGGATGTTAGATCCTAATGTGAAAAACTGTGATTTTATTAGGGGTGGGAATCACCAGTTTCATCACAATACGATACGATATTTGCCGATATCACACAGTCTGCCACGATACGATATGATTCGATTCAGGTGCCTGCGATCGATATGATACGATATGATACGATATTATATGCCCATTAGGGGTGTAACGGTACACAAAATCCACGTTCGGTACGTACCTCGGTTTTGAAGTCACGGTTCGGTATGATTTTCGGTACAGTGGGGGGAAGAAATACAAAACAAAAAATTGCTTTTCATTTATCTATTTATTTAACTGTATTAAACAATATAAAATTAATTGGCCATAATTTACTGAGCAAACTAATGCTTACTGCTGTAACCTACTAATAACACTTAAATAAATCTGAAGATTATTATATAGCAGATGCCTTGGATAAGTCGTGGACAACTGTAGCGTGTGCTTGTTTATACAGAGCTGGTATGACTTGCTGGCTGAAATACGGACGAGAGGGAACTAGGTAGCGGGCTATATTACTTTTAACATGTGCTTAAACCCTGTGTTCTCGACAACGGAGTATGGTCGCAGATCTGCTGCTATAAAAACACCTATGGCGTTTGTTATTGCTTTGGCCCGGTCTGAATTAATAGCGAGATGCTGCTTGAATGCCACGGGGAGCTGGGTTTGCACTAGGATCTGTTTCTTCCTTGTACCAGTGATATTCACATTCGGGTGATGCCGTTTCAAATGCGTGATAAAGTTCGCAATAAAGTTGAACAATGCCGGCACGTAGCCCCTTTCGTGACTGTGATGCAAGGCTTGCATCAGTCACGAAAGGGGCTAGCCGGCACGTAGCTTTAGTGCGATCCACCTGTCTTTGTCCATTACTGTGGTTAACTGGGAATCCGAAATGATCCCAAACGGGAGACTTGAATGTTGTGGGAGCATCTTCTAGCTCTGGCTTGTCAGTTAGTATTGACTCGTCATACTAAGGCTAATATGCTATGCTGAATTACAGCTATCGTTCAGCGTGGCTGCGCGCTGAGTGGGATGAACAAACAACATCCGGTTAGTTGTGCACGTTATATTTGGGACGGGGGGATTTAAGTTCCACAAAAAAAGGTTCCGTACCGTTGCAATCGTTCGATGCACAGCGCGTACTGTTACCGGAGGACCACATTGAAGCGGTACAGTACGGATACGCGCTGGGCGATATGGCCTAAATATGATACCACGATATTTTCTGACCTTTCGGCGATACACGATACACATCACGATGTTTTTCCTTTTTCCCCCAAACAATTCATTATGAGGCTTACCAAGACAGTATTTGAGTTTGCAAGCTAACATTAAAGACAAAAGACTCATGCATTTAGCATTTTTATATTATATATTAGGTTTAGATTAGATTATATATTTAGCATTTTAGCCTTTCGTTTTTTTAGATTATATATTAGATTTAGATTATTAGATTACATATTGTAACTATTTATTTATTTATCTATACATTTATTATTTGAACGGCTTAAGGCTATATCTGTACTTGATGTTAGTTTCTTGTGTTGCATACTTGAAATAAACTTCAATCAAATCAAACCCCCCCCCCTCTTAAAAACAAAAACCTGTGTTTAACCTAGCCATCTATAAAACATCATGCTAAAACTGTGAAACAAATGTCCTACTCCTAAAGAAAGAAAGAAACATGACGCAGTTATCCAATAGTGCTGCTGCTTTTTATTTTGTTAAAATCTTTTAGTTAATAAGCCTAAAAGACTACAATATGACTACAACAATTTCATGACAGCTTCCTGTTCTCGCATTCCATTTCCGGTTTTCCGGTTAACGTTACATTTTCAACAACAGATTGCTGCTAATTAAACACTTCATGGATACGGAGTAACGTTAACGTTATGTCGAGTTAATACGTGTAGTGTAGTATGAACTCCACATAACGTTAACATTACTCCGTGTCCACTGTTGCTGCCACTGAGTGCCACTGTGAGTGTACTGTGAGTGTACCATCCATCTGCCACGCAGATGGATGGTACACTCTGTTAGCTCCGTAGCTAATCCGCTCATAGGCTAACTTACCGATAGCAGTACCATTAACGTCGGAGCTTATCAATACTCCTGGGTTTCGGGGGGCATCCCTAGCACCGAGCCACCGCCTCTCTGTCTCTGGCTAGGTATGTGCGCTTGCGCGCGTGTACTGTAGATGACGTAATTTGGGCAAGTGTGTGTGCGAGAGGAGAGGCGAGAGGGAGAGGAAAGCATTTAGCACTGTGCTTGTAAGTCTCATCTCAGCCGCGGCTGCCTCTAACGCGAGGGCAAAACATCACGATATCCACGATACGTTAAAAAAGTATCGTTAATGAACTGTACCTGATATTTATATAATATCGTCATATCGCCCAGCCCTACCCCTAATGCCCATTTAAAGGGGACATGCATTGCTATTCCTAGCACTATTTGGGCAACTTTACATAATTCCTGTGAGTCTATGGAACACCTCTGTAAGGTTGGCCTGGCTCCGCCCATAAGCATTTTGAGTGACAGTCATCCACACAGTCTGCGACAGGCAGACAGAGAGATAGAGTAGAGCTGCCGCGATAACCGCATTACCGCGGTATCGCTGTTGCATCACGCTCACCGCAGAGTTAGGCTGAATACCGCGTCACCGCTGTTTTTTATCATAATAATAAAGTTGGCTTGCGGCTTGCGGCTCTGCAGATATACCCTACTCGGTTCCAAGCGACCCTATTGGGTAGAAGTGGTACCAGAAAAGTCATGTGAAACATTGCAGACCACTGACTGGTCAGAGGAGAGACGCGTCACACTTTGTAGCCTCAGTCTGAACAAAAACAGAACGCCGGCGCCGCCATCTTTACTGCCTCGCTAAGGATGCATTTCGTTCAGGATTTGTTTGCGACAGAACCAAGCAATAAACAAAAAAGAATGGATTCACTGTGTATTCTGCCTTATTTATTGATGAAACAAAACCGACATCAACCCAATTTACCACCGAGCGGAGAGTTTAGTGTCGCAACAAGATCGCTGATGTGTTAAGTTTGTTGTTGTTAATACTACCGTCAGCCGATATACACGAGAGGTAACGTTAAACCCGGGTTTGCTTGGTAGAATACACAATGAGAGGTAATGTTAGCTTTGGCAGAATAGACGCAACGAGAGTCTGGTTAATGTTGTTATTGATTGATTGATTGATTGATTGAAACTGTGTTAAACTCTGGCTTGCTGCAAGCCCTCGGACATCTATGCCCACGGAGCTTTCAGTGTACACAAGCGAGCGGCCCCGCCTGCATCCCCACACGGAGACAAACGGAGTAGTACCTGGCTGCAGTGGAAAAGGAACGAAGTACCAGGTGCCTAAAGCGGGTCGAGTCGAGTAGGTACTATGCAGTGGAAAAGCGCCATTAGACTAGAGGCAGGCTATAAGAGTAGACTACAAAAAAAAAAAAAATGCATTCAAACTTTTTTTTTTTTTTTGTGCGCACTGTGCAGTAATAACCGCAGCGGTAGGAAATATTTCGCAAATTCGTGCGGTAAGGAAAATATCAAGCTCTAAGATAGAGAGAGACTGAGGGGGATACTAATTAATTTTCGCCGCGGGGGGGGCATAATCCCACGGGACAATGCATTGGTAACTTGTTTCAAATGACAATATATACCTCTGTGATTATTATTGTACGGATCTGAATACGGGCTTGCGCGTGGGAGCGTGCACAAAGATATTACAGTGATATATAGTGCTCCCGACTCGAGAGAGGGAGAGACCGATAGATAGATAGGGAGAGAGAGGCTCATACGGAGCGATCTCTCCTCTGTCTCTCCCTGAGTCCCCCTGCAGCGCGCGCTCTCGGAGCGATCTCTCCTCTCTCTCTCCCTCCCTCTCTATCTCTCTCTCTCTCTGTCTCTCCCTCTCTCTCTCTCCCGTTTGAGGAAGTGTCGGGTTTCACTGTGCGCTATAGAGGGGGCGATAGTTATGCAAATCAGTGCTATGTTAACATCACAGAAACCTTAACGTCACGGAAACCGTCAAATCAGAACAGCTTAGTTGAGTGAGGGAGGATCTCGTGAACTCGAGACTAGACTGATGAGTCAATATGATAATTAGAGACACAGACCCATTGATACTAACTCCTATTACTATAAAAACATGCTAAACACAGAAAAAAAACATTTATAATGCATGTCCCCTTTAACACAATCAGTAACATTTAGATCAACTCAAAAAAAGGCAACGGAAATATAATTACATTTTTTTTTTTTTTTTTGGAGGTCTTCCAGACATTTAAATGAAAAACAATCTATTGTTTTTAATACAAATAGACCTCCTGTTCACTGTAAAGTGCCACGGTTTGATATATTGACCTTTAAACTTTTAAGTAAACTCACAACACGCAACCTAAAACCCCTTCCTCTCCCAAACCGTTCCTGCAATTGTTTTATGTTGCATGATCATGAATACATTTATTATGTATTGTATTTTTTATGTTTAAATATCAACATTATCTGTCCATCCTCAGTACATTTACTATAACTATACTATACGTCATCTGGTCTTTCCAAACGCACACGCACACACAGACAGACAGACGGGGAGAATGCCCCCCCCTTTCCCAGTCCCCACTCTGCTGTTCTGTCTATGGCTCTGATCAGGGTTAGCTTACGCTAACGTAACGTTAATTTCGATCTTTAACGCGACGTGGGCATAAAGGAATGGCGAGGATTGCAAAGCATGTTAGATGCATTTGACCCGTTGCGGAACAAAACAGCAGGGACTTGTTTTGGGTCGCGAAATAGGCACACTAGCCTTGCTCTGTTTTAAAGATTTATTTTTTGGCGTTTTTATAGCTTTATTGCTACTGGGCAGTCCAGTAGAGAGAGACAGAGGAGAAATGGGAGACAGAGTGGGGGGAAGACATTCGGCAAATAACGACGGGTTCGGGAGTCGAACCCGGGTCGGCCGTGTCGCGGCTGAGCGCGCTATGTGGTTCGCCACTGGGGTGCCCCTAGCCTTGCTCTGTTGCAATGTCCGCGTTCCAGACGCTACTGCTGTGCTGTGCTGTTGAGCTGAGCGGATAAGACTCTCCACAGGATTTTCAAAATAAGAGTATCGCAATATGAATTGATCTTTTTACGTTGCATCGATCCTATTTGATCATTGATAATAGATCGATATATTGATCTGGATTGATGTATCGTCCCACCCCTAGATTTTATATGTCTGCACTTTATGTGTTCATTTTATGCCCGTCTTTTTTCTGTTGTGAAGCACTTTGAGCTGCAGTTTCTGTATGAAAGGTGCTATATAAATAAAGTTTATTATTTGTTTCTGACACTGGGAATACATTCCCTGTGGTCCATCGATGTCCCTAGACTAGATACCAAGAACATGCAAATGGACCGTGTGTGTGTGTGTGTAGATCGTGGAGTTCCTACGGAAGCAGGAGGACTTTGTAGACCTGCTGATTAAACACATCGGGACGTCGGCCATCATGGATCTGCTGCTCAGGATGTTGACCTGCATAGAACCACAGACACTACGACAGGAAGTCCTCAACGTGAGACACACACACACACACACACACACACACACACACACACACTGTCTGTCTCTCCAGTGACTAACCTGTCTCTCTCTCTATGTCTGTCTGTCTGTCTAGTGGCTGAATGAGGAGCAGGTGATTCAGAGACTGGTGGACATGGTACAGTCATCTCAGGATGAAGACGTGAGTCACACACAGGACTGTTGGTCCACTAAATCCTAGGACTGTTTGTCCACTAAATCCTAGGACTGTTTGTCCACTAAATCCTAGGACTGTTTGTCCTAAATCCTAGGACTGTTGGTCCACTAAATCCTAGGACTGTTAGTCTACTAAATCCTAGGACTGTTGGTCCACTAAATCCTAGGACTGTTTGTCCACTAAATCCTAGGACTGTTTGTCCACTAAATCATAGGACTGTTGGTCCACTAAATCCTAGGACTGTTTGTCCACTAAATCATAGGACTGTTTGTCCACTAAATCCTAGGACTGTTTGTCCACTAAATCATAGGACTGTTGGTCCACTAAATCCTAGGACTGTTTGTCCACTAAATCCTAGGACTGTTTGTCCACTAAATCCTAGGACTGTTTGTCCACTAAATCCTAGGACTGTTTGTCCACTAAATCCTAGGACTGTTTGTCCACTAAATCCTAGGACTGTTTGTCCACTAAATCCTAGGACTGTTTGTCCACTAAATCCTAGGACTGTTTGTCCACTAAATCCTAGGACTGTTTGTCCACTAAATCCTAGGACTGTTTGTCCACTAAATCATAGGACTGTTGGTCCACTAAATCCTAGGACTGTTTGTCCACTAAATCATAGGACTGTTTGTCTACTAAATCCTAGTACTGTTAGTCTACTAAATCCTAGGACTGTTTGTCCACTAAATCCTAGGACTGTTAGTCCACTAAATCCTAGGACTGTTTGTCCACTAAATCCTAGGACTGTTTGTCCACTAAATCCTAGGACTGTTTGTCCACTAAATCCTAGGACTGTTTGTCCACTAAATCCTAGGACTGTTTGTCCACTAAATCCTAGGACTGTTTGTCCACTAAATCCTAGGACTGTTAGTCCACTAAATCCTAGGACTGTTTGTCCACTAAATCCTAGGACTGTTTGTCCACTAAATCCTAGGACTGTTAGTCCACTAAATCCTAGGACTGTTAGTCTACTAAATCATAGGACTGTTGGTCCACTAAATCCTAGGACTGTTTGTCCACTAAATCCTAGGACTGTTTGTCCACTAAATCCTAGGACTGTTTGTCCACTAAATCCTAGGACTGTTTGTCCACTAAATCCTAGGACTGTTAGTCCACTAAATCCTAGGACTGTTTGTCCACTAAATCCTAGGACTGTTTGTCCACTAAATCCTAGGACTGTTTGTCCACTAAATCCTAGGACTGTTTGTCTACTAAATCCTAGGACTGTTTGTCCACTAAATCCTAGGACTGTTAGTCTACTAAATCCTATGACTGTTTGTCCACTAAATCCTAGGACTGTTAGTCCACTAAATCCTAGGACTGTTTGTCCACTAAATCCTAGGACTGTTTGTCCACTAAATCCTAGGACTGTTTGTCCACTAAATCCTATGACTGTTTGTCCACTAAATCCTAGGACTGTTAGTCTACTAAATCCTAGGACTGTTTGTCCACTAAATCCTAGGACTGTTAGTCTACTAAATCCTAGGACTGTTTGTCCACTAAATCCTAGGACTGTTAGTCCACTAAATCCTAGGACTGTTTGTCCACTAAATCCTAGGACTGTTTGTCCACTAAATCCTAGGACTGTTTGTCTACTAAATCCTAGGACTGTTTGTCCACTAAATCCTAGGACTGTTTGTCCACTAAATCCTAGGACTGTTTGTCCACTAAATCTTAGGACTGTTTGTCCACTAAATCCTAGGACTGTTAGTCTACTAAATCCTAGGACTGTTGGTCCACTAAATCCTAGGACTGTTAGTCTACTAAATCCTAGGACTGTTGGTCCACTAAATCCTAGGACTGTTTGTCCACTAAATCCTAGGACTGTTTGTCCACTAAATCATAGGACTGTTGGTCCACTAAATCCTAGGACTGTTTGTCCACTAAATCATAGGACTGTTTGTCCACTAAATCCTAGGACTGTTTGTCCACTAAATCATAGGACTGTTGGTCCACTAAATCCTAGGACTGTTTGTCCACTAAATCCTAGGACTGTTTGTCCACTAAATCCTAGGACTGTTTGTCCACTAAATCCTAGGACTGTTTGTCCACTAAATCCTAGGACTGTTTGTCCACTAAATCCTAGGACTGTTTGTCCACTAAATCCTAGGACTGTTTGTCCACTAAATCCTAGGACTGTTTGTCCACTAAATCCTAGGACTGTTAGTCCACTAAATCCTAAGACTGTTTGTCTACTAAATCCTAGGACTGTTTGTCCACTAAATCCTAGGACTGTTAGTCTACTAAATCCTAGGACTGTTAGTCCACTAAATCCTAGGACTGTTAGTCTACTAAATCCTAGGACTGTTTGTCCACTAAATCCTAGGACTGTTAGTCTACTAAATCCTAGGACTGTTAGTCTACTAAATCCTAGGACTGTTGGTCCACTAAATCCTAGAACTGTTTGTCCACTAAATCCTAGGACTGTTGGTCCACTAAATCCTAGGACTGTTTGTCCACTAAATCCTAGGACTGTTAGTCTACTAAATCCTAGGACTGTTAGTCTACTAAATCCTAGGACTGTTAGTCCACTAAATCCTAGGACTGTTGGTCTACTAAATCCTAGGACTGTTAGTCTACTAAATCCTAGGACTGTTGGTCCACTAAATCCTAGGACTGTTGGTCCACTAAATCCTAGGACTGTTGGTCCACTAAATCCTAGGACTGTTTGTCCACTAAATCCTAGGACTGTTTGTCCACTAAATCCTAGGACTGTTTGTCCACTAAATCATAGGACTGTTAGTCTACTAAATCCTAGGACTGTTTGTCCACTAAATCCTAGGACTGTTTGTCTACTAAATCCTAGAACTGTTTGTCCACTAAATCCTAGGACTGTTGGTCCACTAAATCCTAGGACTGTTTGTCCACTAAATCCTAGGACTGTTAGTCCACTAAATCCTAGGACTGTTGGTCTACTAAATCCTAGGACTGTTAGTCTACTAAATCCTAGGACTGTTGGTCCACTAAATCCTAGGACTGTTGGTCCACTAAATCCTAGGACTGTTTGTCCACTAAATCCTAGGACTGTTAGTCTACTAAATCCTAGGACTGTTAGTCTACTAAATCCTAGGACTGTTAGTCTACTAAATCCTAGGACTGTTGGTCCACTAAATCCTAGGACTGTTTCTCCACTAAATCCTAGGACTGTTTCTCCACTAAATCCTAGGACTGTTTGTCCACTAAATCCTAGGACTGTTTGTCCACTAAATCCTAGGACTGTTAGTCCACTAAATCCTAGGACTGTTTGTCCACTAAATCCTATGACTGTTTGTCCACTAAATCCTAGGACTGTTTGTCCACTAAATCCTAGGACTGTTTGTCCACTAAATCCTAGGACTGTTTGTCCACTAAATCCTAGGACTGTTTGTCCACTAAATCCTAGGACTGTTAGTCTACTAAATCCTATGACTGTTTGTCCACTAAATCCTAGGACTGTTTGTCCACTAAATCCTAGGACTGTTAGTCCACTAAGGGTGTCTTCTCATTAGGAACGGGTGCTTCGCTCTGTCCTCGCTCCGTCCTTGAGTGCGAACTCCCCCCCTCCCTCTTCCCCCCTCTGGTTTGCGTACACGCTGCAGTCTTGGTTCGCTCCCAGCCGGGCACAATTGAGGAGAGCAACTCTCTATAGTCTATATATTTCTGAATGAACCAAAACAGTTACACAGGACATTTTCGCTGTACCTCGGGAAGTAATGTACCAGCTAAACCTACACGATGGTTACAGGTGGGATTTTGGATACTTTTCCTAGACTAAAAACATTATGGCCATGCCGCGCACTAACCACATAGATTACAGACAGATAGACAAAACATATAACGAAACAACGTAAAAGATAATATGCATATATACTTGATCGCTATAGTCCCGCTGAACACGACTAGTCACAACGTCGGGCTCCCTTGCTTTGGATGGGCTAACCGGCCACATTACTGTGGGTATAAACAACGGAGGGATCACTGGTTGGTTTTGGCCGATTATGCTGTCCACTGCATCAAACCACGGAAAAGATATTGAAGCCTCATCTTCTTCACTTTTAGCTCGACATTGTTGACTGATCTGTTGTACTCCTGCACGCACATTTTCTAATAACGGCATTATTAGACATGCCAATCCAACTAAATACGTGCTGGTCGCGCTGGAGAAAAAGCCAAATTGGATGTTGCGTCTTTTACGTGTTATTTGTTATTCTAAGATGCTAATTCATCTGTATCTGGATAACCAATGAACGGATTTTGTCGAGGCAGGTAGCGTTATTTCGGGGAAATTGATATCTATATGTATGTATTGTGCTGTATAATGACAATACATTTTAATCAAATCTCATTTTGAAATCGCTACGCTGCCTATGGACACGACAGTGGCAGACAGCTTTGGAGGTGATTGCAGTGCACCATGGTGATCCACTCAACAGGTAGCGATTTCAAAATGAGATTCGATTCAAATGTATTGTCATTATACAGCACAAGTACAATACACAAATTATACATAAATACTAGAGGTGGGCATAGATAAATTTTTTTAATCTAGATTAATCTATCTGCAATCCTGGATTTAATCTAGATTACCGTAATTCCTCTAATAGTAACTGGGTCTCAAATACAAGCCGGGTCTCTATTAATGGCCGGGTGCGCTCTTGAGCTAAGCAATTATAAGCCGGCCTCCTAATACAAGCCGGGTTACTAATATACTGAGCTGCATACTGAGCTAGTTACTTGATTTCACTTTGAAAACGTTGAAATGACCAGTGACCACCTGTAATTGCACTGTTTACTATTTCATACAGTACTTGGTTTCAATAAATGAACCCAGTACATTTTACTGGGTTCAAACTGACACAAAATGTTGATTTATTCATTATGATCTGTTTGAAAATTAGAAATATAGGCCTCTCTCTTATACATGCCTCCTCCTAATACAAGCCTGGTACCCGCTACAGTTGAAACAAATACAAGCCGGGGATACTATTAGAGGAAATAATGACCAGAAGTAAGTCCTTACTTTTTCTTTCCTCCTTATGTTTCTCAGGCCAGGTGGCCCATTACACCATGAGCCCATCTCCCGTTTCCAAAATGCATTACAGACCGTTTGAAAAAGCTGTTTTGCTATGATAATTGGTAATGAAATATCAAAATAATGTTCAATAAGATGTACTTGTGTTTAATAAGTTGTTTTATTCAGAAGTTAACACAAATAAATAATATTACCAGTACAGTATCTAGCACACTCTCAGGAGCAAAACAGAAAGAAGCATTTCAAGCATTGTACTGGGCAGCTCCCAGGTGTGAATGGAACTGTGTGAATGTGAAGCAGGGCGTTCCTGAAAAAGAGCATCTGTGCTCAGCGAACCTACCCTGGGTAAATAAAGGTAAAAAAAAAAATTAAATAATATATTTTTTTTTTAGATTAATGCGTTAATTATATTATCGCGCGATACTAGTATCGCGTTAACGCAGCACGTCATGTCATGTTCTACAGTAGGACTTACTACTGTGATACCCATTAAAACAGTAATGATTCATTTCAAAGTGCGTGTGTGCGAGGCTCGCGCTAGTGAGAAAGCCCCCTAAATCCTAGGACTGTTTCTTTAGTGGAGAATGAATATTGAGATGTGATGTTCATCACCTTGCAGAGATCAGCGAGTCCTTATTTACACATGGAAATTATCTGTTGCTCACTCCTCTCTCTCTCTCTCTCGCTCTCGCTCTTGCTCTCTCTCTCGCCCTCTCTCGCTCTGTCTCTCTCGCTCTCTCTGTCTCTGTTTCTCTCGCTCTCGCTCTCTCGCTCTCTCTCTCTCTCTCGCTCTCCTCTCGCTCTCGCTCTGTCTCTCTCGCTCTCTCTCTCGCTCTCCTCTCGCTCTCGCTCTGTCTCTCTCTCTCTCTCTCTCTCTCTCTCTCTCTCTCTCTCTCTCTCTCTCTCTCTCCCACAGAGACACTCTAATGCGTCCCAGTCTTTATGTGAGATCATCAGGCTGAGTAGAGACCAGGTGTTTCAGGTCCAGGGCTGCTCGGAACCTGACCCTCTGCTGGCCACGCTGGAGAAGTAAGAACCCTAACCCTGAGTACTATAGTAACTCAAGAACCCTAACCCTGAGTACTATAGTAACTTCAGAACCCTAACCCTGAGTACTATAGTAACTTCAGAACCCTGAGTACTATAGTAACTTCAGAACCCTGAGTACTATAGTAACTTCAGAACCCTAACCCTGAGCACTATAGTAACTTCAGCTACGGTGTTCCTACCATCTGTTCTCTGCTCTCTTCAGACAAGAGACGGTGGAACAGTTGTTGTCCAACATCTTTGACAAGGAGAGGAACGAGTCGGCCATCGTCAGTGTGATCCAGATCCTGCTGACCCTGTTTGAGACCAGGAGGCCAGCGTGAGTATCAGAGAGGGTTTCTGCTGAGGTCACAGGTTCAAGAGGGGATAAGTGGTTTGTGCTGATGATGTCACAGGTTCAAGAGGGGATAAGTGGTTTGTGCTGATGATGTCACAGGTTCAAGAGGGGATAAGTGGTTTGTGCTGATGATGTCACAGGTTCAAGAGGGGATAAGTGGTTTGTGCTGATGATGTCACAGGTTCAAGAGGGGATAAGTGGTTTGTGCTGATGATGTCACAGGTTCAAGAGGGGATAAGTGGTTTGTACTGATGATGTCACAGGTTCAAGAGGGGATAAGTGGTTTGTGCTGATGATGTCACAGGTTCAAGAGGGGATAAGTGGTTTGTGCTGATGTCACAGGTTCAAGAGGGGATAAGTGGTTTGTGCTGATGATGTCACAGGTTCAAGAGGGGATAAGTGGTTTGTGCTGATGATGTCACAGGTTCAAGAGGGAATAAGTGGTTTGTGCTGATGATGTCACAGGTTCAAGAGGGGATAAGTGGTTTGTGCTGATGATGTCACAGGTTCAAGAGGGGATAAGTGGTTTGTGCTGATGATGTCACAGGTTCAAGAGGGAATAAGTGGTTTGTGCTGATGATGTCACAGGTTCAAGAGGGAATAAGTGGTTTGTGCTGATGTCACAGGTTCGAGGGTCACATGGACGGCCCAGAAGGCTCCGCCCACCCAGCCTTCTCGGTCAACCACAGCATCCTGGAGGCAGTTAGGCCCCGCCTCCAACACTTCCACAGCTTGCTGCTGGAGCCACCAAAGGTACACACACGCATACAGACACACATACGCCAGGGTTTCCGTTAGAAAATATTGGTGCCGGTCTCCGTGTCCTGCAAGATTTCAATCTCCCGGACAAATGGGAGAAATTCCGGTCAGAGTTTATTGAGCTTAAAAACAATTGATAGGCAGGCTATATAAAGAACGACATCCTCAAGGCATGTTGATTTATAATATTTTAACTTAAAACTAGGCTACTTTTGCGTATACATTATATTCCAAATAAAACAAGTCCTGTCGATAGACTCACGTGCTGCTGCTGACTTGAAATCAAATAGGCGAATTTCCTTCTGTGGGCAGTCGGCCCGACATTAAACAGCAGTCTGTTATAATCACATTTTTATGAGCTAACGAATTCCGTTATATTGGACATTTGTATTAATTATATCAAGCGAAGAATACACACATACACACACGCATACACACTAGGGCTGAGCCCGAACGTTTGAACCTTCGTCCGTTACGTTGGCATTCGAATTCTAAATCAACACTCGAATTCTTTATTTTTTATAAATTCTTTTTATTTAATTTTTATATTCATTCTGTTTAAACCAATGTTTTTTCCCCACAGTTGCAGATAAAGATTAGGCTACACTAATATTATAGTATTAAAACAGATGGGTTATATTCATTAAAGGGGAACTATCTTATAAATGGCCTTTTCCAGTGTTTAGCATTATTTTCTAGCTATGTGGACTTATATTAATAGGATCTATGTCTCTAATTCTCATTTTGGTGCATTCTTCCTATTCTCATCTCACAATATTGTCCCTCACTCAAGTGAGTCATTTGAAATTTAGCGTACCTTTGACGTAAAAAGTTTCTCATCTGCATAATAACTCCCCCTCTATGCTTGTTGCCAGCTGCCAGCCACCGCAGGTGAACACACTCAAACATTATTTATTGCAGTACGCAAGCAAAGGCGTGGAATTGAAGTTTAACACATTCACGGCCAGCCATTAGATGGGCCCCATTCTAGGAAGGCCAGCGTTCCCATAACAAACGTTCACTGTGCATCACGTTGTTTGTAGAGCTAAATCTATATTTTATATTATAGCTATGCATCCAATGTCATTGTCAATTGACAGTATGAACTAGGGATGTCCCGATCAAATTTTTTTGCTCCCGATCCGATCCCGATCATGTGATTTTGAGCATCTACCGATACCGATCTTTCCCGATCCGATCAAAAAATCAATTTAAAAAAAAATATATATATATATATATATATATATTTTTCATCCCAATTTCTCACATTACATTCACCCTGAATGTTGACGTTATCCAGGTGAAAAGTTAACTTCATTCAAGCAAGGCATTGCAATCCTTGACATAAATCATTTGATGTATAATTAAATCAAAGGAAATGCGTTTGTTTTGGCAAAATTCTTCTGCTCTGTGTGACAATAAATAAATTAATGATGATATGCAATTTAAAACCAAAACTAAGGCATCAGTATTTAAGTTTAAGACGTGAACATGGTCATGTTTGTTGAATAAAAAAAAAAAATTTGCCGATCCCGATCTTCGGAAAATCACGTGATCGGATCGGGACATCCCAAAGTATGAACCTTCCGTTCAATATGCCATAAAGAATAAATTTTTTCGGAGCTTCTGGATTCGTTTTCCTATCAGGTAGATCATCTCGCACACGCACATCAAGATACACACGGCGCGACTTCCGGTATGAGAGCAGACGGGTAACACACGCGCGATAGAGCTCCTGGTCAAATGAGTGAAAAAACGGATAAAAGAAAGACCCGAAAAGTAATTAAAAAGGAAAATGCTCACGAGAAGTAAGGAAGAGACAACGATTGTGAAGGAAATAGAAATGGAGAACATACGAGAAGGAGAGAATTTGAAGAAACAGAATCCCCGAAGCGAAGCCGAGAAAAGCCAGGCGAAAGAAGGGGGAGGTACCGCTGAGGCAGTCACGGGAATGCCAGGATGGGCCGTGATCATGCAGGCCGGGATACTGGAGAACATAACAGCGGCGATAAAACTGAACACGGACACGATAAGGAATGATATTGGGAAGCTACGGGAGGAATTGAAGAAGGAACAGGAGGACTTCAGAGGTGAAATGAATACAGAAATCAAAAGGGTGGAGGAGAAGATGACGGAACAGGACAGAAACGTGACCGAGTTACAGACTAGGACGTCACACGCGGAGGAATGGAACACGGAGATACACGAGGTATTAACATGTGTGATTCAGAAACAAGAACAGATGGAGACAAAGATGTCGGACATGGAGGGGAGGTCACGGAGAAATAACATCAGAATATGGGGACTGAAAGAAGGAGTCGAAGGGGAATCGGTGACCCTATATGTGGAAAAGCTTATCAAAGAACAAATGAAGGAAACGGGACTGGAAAAAATGGAGATACAGAGGGCCCACAGGGCGTTGGCTCCGAGACCACAACCGGACAGACCTCCGAGGGCGGTGATTATTAACTTTCTGAGATTCGAGGTTAAGGAATTGGTACTCAGAACAGCGTGGACCAAGAAGATTGAAATCGAAGGGAAAAGACTATCATTTGATCACGACTACTCGACAGCGGTAGCGATAACACGCAGGTCCTACGCGGGACTGAAGAAAACCCTGAAAGAAAACGGAATGAGATTCCAGTCACCCATGACCTCGCTAAGGATTCACTGGGAGGAAGGGGCGGCGATGTACGCGACGGCACGAGAAGCGGAGCGAGAGATGAGACGGCGAGGGATGAGGATGTCGGAGGACGGAGAAGGAAGGAGGCGGGAGGAACAGACGCGGAGCCTGCAGCAGAGATTGGAAGGAGCCCGCAGGTGGATCAGAGTGGGAGACCGAAACAGGAGGGAGGAGAGAGGAGGAGGCGGAGGTGAAACGTGACGGAGCGAGGACGGAGACGGATGAGGAGGCCAGACGGAGAGGAGGCGGGAGGAGGCGAACGGATGAGTACACGCACAAGAGATTGAAAAAACTATTCAAATAGAGACAAAGTATAGAAACTGAAATAACATATGCATAAGCACACATTCCCAGGTAGAGGCAGGATATAGAAATGAACGTAACGTATACATGGACACATAATACACAAGCTGACGGAGGAAATAAATGGAAATATAACTAGGTTTGAAAGGCGAGACACAGAACATACTGAAACAGATACATAGACACATGCTGTGAGTAACACAGTTGGGAGGGATTAAGGGGATAAATGGACATCACATAGAAAATAGAGGAGAGGAAAAGAAAATAATAAGGGGTACACGGGAGACACCGCACACGGATATGGGAGGAAGGAGGGACAATGAAACATATGAGTCACATTGAGAGGGACCAAGAAAAGAGGGTCTTTGATCAAAAGGAAGGACAGAGCGCTTTTGACCAGGAGCTCGAAAGCAAAAAAAAAAACAGTAAGAAAGCTGGACAAATATGACGAGCGATTGGGGGCAAGGGTTTCAAACCCCCAAGCCGTCAGGAGGGGGCCCCTCGTTAGGAGGCCAATTACCCCTCACCCACCAGCAGGGGACAGGGGGGGACACAGGGACCCCCCGAACGCCTTGGGAGCACTTTATGTAAAGTTTATGTTTTTTATTTATGTTAAGCACTATATGTATTCGGTGAAGAGAGTGGAGGCTCCAACCGGAGGGGGGAATGAGTGTGACATGGGGGGGACTGACAGACGAAAGAAGAAGAAAGATGACAAGGGTTAAAGGTATAAAAATGATGTCGTTAAACGTTAATGGAATGAATAATGCGATAAAAAGGGGCAAAGTGATGTTGAAATGTAAAAAAAGTGAGATGGAAGTGATTTTTCTGCAGGAGACACATTTGGTAGCACAGGGTCATGAGAAACTGAAGAGATTTGGATATGAAAATGCATACTATAGTTCCTTTGAACAAAACCCGAGGAGAGGAGTAATCACGTTAATCAAAAACACAGTCAAATTTGAATTGATCAAGGAAGTAAGAGACAAGGAGGGAAGGTTTGTTCTGGTGAAGGGGAAAATGGAGGGCCAAATGGTTACGTTAGTAAATGTTTATGCACCCCCAGAGAGTGAGAGGGATTTATATGAGACCATTTTTGACATGATAGTGTTGGAACTAGAAGGGATATTGATATGTACGGGAGATTTTAACGTAGTACTGAATCACGACCTAGACACCACGAGTACTAGAAAAGGACGGGCGCCCATCAGTAGATATATGAATATTCAGATGACGGAAATGGGAATTACAGACGTTTGGAGGGAGATGCACGCCATGGACAGGGAATACACACATTACTCACACCCACACGTGACATATGCGAGAATAGACTACTTTTTGATGACGACGGGGGACAGTTACAGGGCACGGGAGAGCAGTATAGGAGTAGCGGACATATCGGATCACAGTGCCATATATCTGACAGTAGATCTAGAAGGGAGACGGAGGAACACGATTTGGAGACTAAATGTAGGAATATTAAATAACAAAGGGGTGGTGAGTCAGATCAAGGAGGAGATAGCCAGATATAAGGAAGAAAATGACAACGGGGCGGTAGACCCGAACATTCTATGGGACACACTGAAGGTAGTGATAAGGGGGAAATTGATGGAAAAAACAGCAATGCTGAAGAAGGCCAGAACGGAGACATATCACAATCTGATAGGGAAGCTGAAGAAGCTAGAGGGGAGACACCAGATATCAAAAGAACAGGAAACGCTCGGAGAAATCAAAGAAGTAAAGGCCAGGATAAATAGGGAATTATTGACGGAAATAGAAAAGAAAGCGAGGTTCATGAAACAAACGTACTATGAAGGGGGACCAAAAGCGACCAGACTGTTGGCTAGGAGAATTAGAACGCAACAGAAGTTGAACACGATACACACAATAAGGGATACAAAGACTAATGAAATATTGAGGGACCCAGCTGAAATAGAGAGGACATTTAGAGAATACTATGAGAAATTATACACACAGCCAAAAGCAGCGGGAGAAGAGGAAATAGAAACATATCTGGAGAAGCTAGAGTTACCATCGATAGGGAAAGAACAGAATGAAGAATTAAATAAAATAATTACGGAACAAGAACTGGAAGATGCAATTAGTAGAGCTAAAAACAACAAGTCTCCGGGGAGCGACGGATTCCCATCGGAATTCTACAAGACATTTAGAACTGAATTAGCACCCATGTTAGGGGCGGCGTTCAGACACACGATGGAAGAGGGGAAAATGCCCCCCTCGTGGAAGGAAGCCATAATCACCACGATACCGAAGGAAGGGAAGGATAGGGAATTATGTAGTAGTTTCAGACCTGTGTCCATACTCAACG
The DNA here is from genome assembly GCF_963971535.1 of Notolepis coatsorum. Taxonomy (NCBI): domain Eukaryota; kingdom Metazoa; phylum Chordata; class Actinopteri; order Aulopiformes; family Paralepididae; genus Notolepis; species Notolepis coatsorum. Next base: position 32,300,842 of record NC_140170.1, read on the forward strand.
TAGATTACAAGATGTATACATCGATAATATCAAAAAGATTTGAGACGTTTATGCCAGACATTATAGATGAAGATCAAACTGGATTTATTAAAGGGAGACAGACACAGGACAACGTGAGAAAGACATTACACATAGTAGAGGAGATACAAAAACAAGGGGGTAGCGCGGTACTGATTAGCCTAGATGCAGAAAAAGCGTTCGACAGTGTGAGCTGGACATTTTTATATAAAACATTGATGAGGTTCGGACTGAACGAGAGGGCGATGAAGATGATCAAGGCACTATATCAAGAACTGACAGCGAGGGTTAAGGTGAATGGCAGCTTGACGGATAGAATCAGATTAGAGAGGGCTACCAGACAGGGATGTTGTCTCTCACCGACGTTCTTCGCCGTTTTCATAGAACCACTGGCACAACTGATCAGACAGACCGAGGACATCAAGGGAGTAAGGATAAAGGGAACGGAATATAAACTAGGCCTATTTGCAGACGACGTGATAGTATACATGAGGCAACCAGAAAAGAGCTTCCCGGCACTGATGGATCTACTGAAGGAATATGGCCACTACTCAGGATACAAACTAAACGTGACAAAGACACAGACCTTAGCATGGAACTATTCTCCAACGACGGAAATTAGAGAACAGTACGGGATAAGATGGGACATGGACAAGATTAAATACTTAGGGGTGAACATCACGAGAGGGGTGGAGAAACTGTTTGAGGCGAATTATACACAGATAAATCAGAACATAAAGAGAGACCTAGAGAGATGGACAGTAATGCCCTTGGACTTCAATTCAAGAATAGAGGTCATTAAAATGAACATACTATCAAGGTTACTGTACCTATTCCAGTCACTACCGATACAAATACCACAGAATCAATTCAGGGAGTGGGACAGACTGATATCGAGATTCATATGGGCGGGGAGAAGACCACGGGTCAGATATAAAACACTACAACTACCAAAGGAAGAGGGAGGGATGGCAGTACCCAGCCTACAAGATTATTACTATGCAGCACAACTGAGAGTAGAGCCATATGAAATCCGTTTTATTTTTTTCCAAATTCCATTTTATTTTTTTCCAAATTCCGTTTTTTCCGTTTTAATATTTCAGAATTCTGTATTTTGCTTTGTACGCTCATTTTACCATCAGAAATAGTGTCTAATAAGTGGGAATGAATAAATGTCCACAATTTAATAAGATATAACAGTCCATTTAATAGGGCCGTCTTAAATACTTTGAAGCTTCGAAGCTTCGTTCGATGGGCATGGGATTTGAATATGAAAATAAAATTTGATTATTTAAAAAAAAAAAAAAAAATTATATATATTTTTGCAAAATCAACTCTGCCTCTCTTTGTTAACTACAACAAGCAATGCTGTTTGTTATTTAAGATGAGGTCGGACTCGGCACTGACAGATTTGTGTTCATTGTGCTGCTTTTATAAAGCCTCAAATGACGGCTTACAATATTTCATGAAAGCAAAGTGTTTTGTTTGTCTAAGATTTTAAAAGGTTTAAACTTTACAGCACTGACAAAGTTGAACAAAGTGCTGTACAAGTCCCACAACATAAAAAAAGCAAAAAAATGTTTTTTTTATTTTTTTTTTATAGTTGATTCCATTTTTATTGCTCAATTCCGCGATTCCGTCCGCGATTCCGTGATCGCGGATTCCATATGGCTCTAACTGAGAGCAGTGACGTGCTGGTGTAACGACAGATATGAGGCAAGATGGAAAGACATTGAAAAAGAAGGGGAGGGATACAAGGTACAAGCTCTGGTGGGGGATAGGGAACTATTTAAAGAAAAAGAGGGACTATTAGATCCAATCACCAAATGCACCTTGACCATATGGAACAGAGTAGTAAAAACACACAAATTGGAGAAGCAGTCAGGGGTCCTGAGATGGGTAGCACATGACAAGAGATTCAAACCAGGGAGGTTAGACCATGGATTCAGAAGGTGGGAGAGGGGGGGCGCAACAGCAATATGCAAAATGATAGAGAAGGGAGAAATGCAGACACTACAAAAATTAAAGGAGAAATTTGGACTAGAAAACAGGGACCACTTCAGATATCTACAGGTTAGAGACTACTACAACAAAGAAATAAGGGGGGCCAAAGACGAGGAACAGAATGGAATAATAAAGATGATATTATGGGCATACGAAGGGGGGCAAGGAAGAGTAATATCAGCAATATACCGGGCTATAATGACCAGCAAGGGACACACGACCGATTATATAAGGGAGAAATGGGAGAGAGAACTAGAGATAGGAATAACAGGGAAGGAATGGGGGAACATATGTGAGGTACAACATTCAACAACAGGATCGAGAATATGGAAAGAATTTGGATGGAAAAACATAATCAGATTCTTTATAACCCCAGAGCTGAAGGGAAAATATGCACCAACACAAAAAGCATGCTGGAGGATGTGTGGGAAGGAGGGGGCAAATCACACGCACATATTCTGGGGATGTCAGAAGCTGAAGGGCTATTGGGAGGAGATAGGGGAAGCAATGATCAGAATATTAGGATACGGGCTACCACAAACAGGACTGGTGCTTTACTTAGGAGACCTGACACACGAGGGAATACAAGGGGGGGACAAATATTTAATAAAGATAATGTTGATAGCGGCCAGAAAAGCAATAACGAGACTGTGGTACAAGGAAGACCCACCGACAATAGCAAAATGGGTAGGAATAGTTGAAGAAATACAGGATATGGAAAGGATAACACACATGCTGAGGTTACAGGAAGAGAAATTGGGGGAAAGATGGGGAAAGTGGGAGGAGTATAAAAGGAACGAGAACGACATCACAGAGGAAGAACCAAATGCAACACAAGAGAGCGAAGGGTAAAGGAGGAAAGATGTTCAAGCAGGGTCTATGAACCCATGTCACACACCTGTACTTTAGTTAATATTTTCTATTTTGTTTTTGGGATAATACAAGTGCTGAATGCTTTTATACCTTATTATTTATGTCTGTTTAACGGTGTGATATTAAATATTCAGGGATGAGGTGGTTTGTGTATGAGTGAACCAAAAGGCAAAGTGACCTGTTTATGCCTGTTTAAGGGAGATACACAATCAACCTTTATATCAAATACCTAGAAAACAACAGTAGGGGAACCAGACAACTAACCATGTGATACCCATGTAAATATTTATGTGCACTGTTTTTTTTGTTTGTTTTTATTGTGATGCTAGTTTCTTCATTTTTTATTATTTATTTTTTGTAAGTGCTGTCTGTCTAAATAACTGTTAATAAAAAATTTAAGTTTAAAAAAAAAAAAAAAAAAAAATTTCATCAATACGGTCCCGTTTTATAATGTGTGTGTCGGCGACGTGTGTGTTTCTTTCCATTGGTTTCATTTGGTTAACGTTATTGGGCGAACAAGAAAACGAAAGAAAACTGTAAATGTAATGACCATGCAGCTGTTCCAATGTAAATGTGCTACATTCTCCTCCGTGCACTTTCGCCGCTCTGAAGTCTGACTCGGTGTGCCCGGCCACACGCGCTGTTCTCACACGGACCTCGCGAGTGCCTGCATGTGGGTGTGTTTGCGCTGTGGGGCGTATTTGTCGCATGGGTGCGCGTACCGCACCGTGACGGCCGTACCGTAAATCCGCGGGACGAATACACGTACCGTTACACCCCTATTGATAATAGATCGATATATCGATCTGGATCGATGTATCGTCTCACCCCTAATACACACGCATACACACACTCATACACACACGCACACATACACACACACACACATACACACACACGCATACACACACATGCAAGCACACGCATACACACACATACATACATACATGCATACACACACACATACATACATGCATACACACACGCATAAACACACACACGCACACACACACCAGGGCTGTACTGAGCCACCTTATATGTTGCACGTGCCAAGAAAGAATCGGTCTGTGCAATGAATTAATTTAGGCAGTAGCACCCGTGCTGGACATGTTTTCTGCTGACTGCATGCAGCTCTGTTTCACTAGCAGCTGTATTTAAACTACTGTATTTAAACTACTCTGTATTAAAACTACTCTGTATGTAAACTACTCTGTATGTAAACTACTCTGTATTTAAACTACTCTGTATTTAAACTACTCTGTATTTAAACTACTCTGTATTTAAACTCTTCTGTATTTAAACTTCTCTGTATTTAAACTACTCTGTATTTAAACTACTCTGTATTTAAACTACTCTGTATTACTCTGTATTTAAACTACTCTGTATTTAAACTACTCTGTATGTAAACTCCTCCTCTGTATTTAAACTCCTCAGTATGTAAACTCCTCTGTATTTAAACTCCTCTGTATTTAAACTCCTCCCCTGTATGTAAACTCCTCCTCTGTATTTAAACTCCTCTGTATTTAAACTCCTCTGTATTTAAACTCCTCAGTATGTAAACTCCTCCTCTGTATTTAAACTCCTCTGTATTTAAACTCCTCCCCTGTATGTAAACTCCTCCTCTGTATGTAAACTCCTCCTCTGTATTTAAACTCCTCCTCTGTATGTAAACTCCTCTGTATGTAAACTCCTCTGTATTTAAACTCCTCCCCTGTATGTAAACTCCTCCTCTGTATGTAAACTCCTCTGTATTTAAATTCCTACTCTGTATTTAAACTACTCTGTATGTAAACTCCTCCTCTGTATGTAAACTCCTCTGTATTTAACTCCTCCTCTGTATGTAAACTCCTCTGTATTTAAACTCCTCCTCTGTATGTAAACCCCTCTGTATTTAAACTCCTCCTCTGTATGTAAACTCCTCTGTATTTAAACTCCTCCTCTGTATGTAAACTCCTCCTCTGTATGTAAACTCCTCTGTATTTAAACTCCTCCTCTGTATGTAAACTCCTCTGTATTTAAACTCCTCTGTATGTAAACTCCTCCTCTGTATTTAAACTCCTCTGTATGTAAACTCCTCTGTATTAAAACTCCTCTGTATTTAAACTCCTCCTCTGTATGTAAACTCCTCTGTATTTAAACTCCTCCCCTGTATGTAAACTCCTCTGTATTTAAACTCCTCCTCTGTATGTAAACTCCTCTGTATTTAAACTCCTCTGTATGTAAACTCCTCCTCTGTATGTAAACTCCTCTGTATTTAAACTCCTCCTCTGTATGTAAACTCCTCTGTATGTAAACTCCTCTGTATGTAAACTCCTCTGTATTTAAACTCCTCTGTATGTAAACTCCTCCTCTGTATTTAAACTCCTCTGTATGTAAACTCCTCTGTATTTAAACTCCTCCTCTGTATGTAAACTCCTCTGTATTTAAACTCCTCTGTATGTAAACTCCTCCTCTGTATGTAAACTCCTCTGTATTTAAACTCCTCCTCTGTATTTAAACTACTCTGTATGTAAACTCCTCCTCTGTATGTAAACTCCTCTGTATTTAAACTCCTCTGTATGTAAACTCCTCCTCTGTATTTAAACTCCTCTGTATTTAAACTCCTCCTCTGTATTTAAACTCCTCTGTATTTAAACTCCTCCTCTGTATTTAAACTCCTCTGTATGTAAACTCCTCTGTATTTAAACTCCTCTGTATGTAAACTCCTCCTCTGTATGTAAACTCCTCCTCTGTATGTAAACTCCTCCTCTGTATTTAAACTCCTCCTCTGTATGTAAACTCCTCTGTATTTAAACTCCTCCTCTGTATTTAAACTCCTCTGTATTTAAACTCCTCCTCTGTATGTAAACTCCTCCTCTGTATTTAAACTCCTCTGTATGTAAACTCCTCCTCTGTATGTAAACTCCTCTGTATTTAAACTCCTCTGTATTTAAACTCCTCCTCTGTATGTAAACTACTCTGTATGTAAACTCCTCCTCTGTATTTAAACTCCTCCTCTGTATGTAAACTCCTCCTCTGTATGTAAACTCCTCCTCCTCTTCCTCAGCAGAACGTGATGAAGACCACATGGGGAGTACTGGACCCCCCGGTGGGGAACACTCGCCTGAACGTGGTGCGTCTGGTGGCCAGCTTACTACAGAGCAACACACACAGCATCACCGCCCAGCTGATCAGCCTCAACACACTGTCTGTCGTCCTGGTGAGACACACATACACACACACACACACACACACACACACACACACACACACACACACACACACACACCATCACCGTCCAGCTGATCAGCCTCAACACACTGTCTGTCATCCTGGTGTGGGATATTGTGGATATCTTGAAGAACGTTCTCAGTCAACCGAGATTCAGTTAATAACGAGGTTTATTAGCCAGACAGATAGAAATATACACATAGTATTTAGAGAGAATGGCTGAGCCTCTCGCCCCAGGTGATCAGCTGAAATCGCTCAGGTAGAGAAGATCGATTGTTGTCGGGAGGAGCCCTATATAGTGAAACGGGGGGCGGGGGGGAGACACGCATGATAGGTCAAACGAGTTAGGGGGGGGAAACAGGATAGGGGACAAAGGAGAAGGGAGGGGGATGTCTTTACATGAGAGTTGGGGAATCAATATATTATTCCACAGTTAGTCCATTCTTCTCTTTATAATGTGGGTGAGATCAATATATAATATACCAGGATTATTTGGAACAAGCTAAATATTGAAAAGTGAATAGACATGGTAAAAGAATGAGATCGCTGTAATCCATCGGTTATCAGATAATGAATGAATAGAAAACAAATAAAATGAAATTTTGGCCAATGTGATCTGTTGGTTTACCGGATTAATGAATGAAAATCAATTCAAATCCTTAATCTGGTGGTTGGCATAACAGTTTAAAATAGAAATATTTACATAGGTGATTCATGACTTGATTGACTGGACTAAGGTCTGTGTGTTATTTTGATATCAGAGATGTGGGAATGGTCCTCTCCTCAACTCTATCAAACAACATAAACTATAGCTGTGCAAATATCTTGGCTTACCTAGTCACTCACGTTGTGAATCAGACATTTAGGTGTCAGCTATGTGTCTTCATGATAATATCAATGGGAGCTAAGATCATTAATACTCAACCAATTAAACACATGTGAACACTGTCTCTGTGTGGTCAGTGCATAGGGTAAAACACAAAATCGTGTGCATAATTATCAGGAACAGGATTTACAAATAGGCATTAACCTAGTGGCTAATGTATAAAAAAAACATTTAAAAACAGTTAACCCTAGTGGTTTATATAAAAAACTGATATAAAAGGTGATTATGATAACCGTTATGCATTGTTCTAGTATATTGCTGTTGTGCATACTATCAATGGTCAAAACAAAACTTGGTGTCTTGGAACAAACCAACTGGTTCTGTCCTGTTTAACAATATAATTTGGCAATTTAAGGTTATTCACATGTGATGCAATGTGACTCTGATGGTGGACAATGTGTGTTAGACGTTTCTCGCGTGTTCACACGCCTTTTGGTTTACAGGTCTCTGATGATGTCTGTCTTCTTGACGATGTAGTCGGAAACATTTACTCCTCATTATTCAGAGGGGGTCTCCAGGCGGTCGCCATCCACTCCCTGTGTACCTCGTCAAAGGTCACAGGGTTATTGGGAGTGGTGGGGTGGCCGTCCACGGGGACGCTGTAGATTCCCCGTGGAGCTTGTGCTGCTCTGCATCTGCCGCTGTGCTCACACTTGGTCTTCATCAGGCCCAGAGACATGGCGGCAGGGTGTTCTTGAATGTGCTGTACTGGTCGGTCTTCCCCTCCTCGTCATTGCGGTACCACTTGAAGGAGGATGAGGGATTGCCGGTGTAGCAGCCAGTCAGTAGGACGCTCTCTCCCACACGGATGGTGGAGATACACGACGTTGGCCTTGGTCTGCCGTAGGCTGCCGGGGTGGCGCAGCAGGCTCAATCTCGTGGACGGTGATAACTCTGAACTCGTAGGTGTCTTCTTCTCTCAGGCCGTCGAAGGTGGATCTCCTCTCCGTCAGTGTCTCCTTGGTCAGTCTCCTTCGTCGTCCTCTACTGTTGTGGGTCGTCCAGGTCTCTGGGTTTTGTTCCTCTCTGCCGTGCTCCCGTTGTCGTTTGTGGCCAAGAGTCGCTCCTTCTCACTCGTCGTGTCCTCACCAATATGTGACCAACATGTCTCCATTTTCATTTTCCAGATTTTTCCAGATTGTGAAAGTACAGAATGTAAGCTTTCAAATGATGTGTCATACTTTGAAATCTGAGAATGTTTTGAATATCATATATTCATTTAAATCTTGTAACTCAGTCTGTTGTCTAAAACACTCAAGGGGAGAAAATGCCTCTCAAAGATTTCCACACTTCAGCTAGTTTGGGGAGGGGGGGGGGGCGTGGACAACTACCCTCACCTGAATGCGTCCATTGTTAACGTTAATGACTCTCTGTGTGAATGCCTTTACCTGGCTCAGTGAATCTGAATCCCAACGCGCAGCTCTATTCAGATGCAAAAATAAACCCAGCCCCCACCTCTCCTCTGTGGAGAGGAACAAACTGTTTCAAAACAGCCTTTTTTAAACACAGAATTCTTACAATTAGAGTTATTATATCTGTTCGCTGTTATACTAAATATGTTCTTCAACTCTCGAACTGTAGTCAAATTGAAGCCGATCTTACCTCAGGCCGGGTATGATGGGTGTGCTTCAGGATACTTACCTCGCCATGACTTCTCTGGCTATCCTCACATCTCAGTGTGGCTCATCATATTAGCATGGGGAAAAAACATAAAAATCTAGGCAGCCAGTTATTTTTGCATGAAAAACAATCATTCATTTTCTCATCTACTCTTAAGTAGCATTAATTCAATGATCCTATAATATATCTTGTGCATTTTGATAATCATTGTGTAAATGATTATCCTGCTTCCAACTGATACAAATAAATCTAACCCTAACTAACCTTACTGTCATGTTCTTGTCCCAATAAACTAACCTACACTGTAGCACCCAACACTGTTTGATGAACATTGTTACTCAGCTGATAGAGTTATGACCTTCCTGATGACTTGTCGCACAGAACCTGTAAGTCGCTTTGGATAAAAGCGTCAGCTAAATGACCAATGTAAATGTACACCTTGTACATGTTGATAATCATTGTGTAAATGATTATATTGATGTTCCACCTGGTTTTGTTGATATTTGCAGTCATAGAAATGTATTAGTTTGTTAAAAGGAAGAGTCATGCATGTTATTTAGTTAGTGGAAAAATAGAATTTGTGAGTAATTTCCTGACTGCATTCATCAAGTACCAGTGTTTATGTTTATGTTTATTTAGGATCCCCATTAGCTTTTGCACTGGGCAAAAGCTATTCTTCCTGGGGTCCGGCACGCACAAATATACAACAACATTCAATACATTACATCATCATCAACATCAACATCAATCACATCATCAATTACATCACTATCAACATCAGTTAGAATGATATTGTACAAGATATCCACCAGCAAAAAGCATTCAAATAAAATGATTGCGATATGCGAGCGTTTCCCGAGACACTAACTTATTATAGTCTTACCAATAGCAATATATTTTAGAACACCTAGATTTAGCGATAGCAATAGTAATATAACGTTAATGCAACAAAACGAATGCCTTGCTTTGTTAATCATAACGTTGATGCAGTAGCGTATGTCGTTGTGTTGACTGTAAGTCTGTAACGGACATGATAACAACATCAACAGCAGAGGTGGGCAATAGGTCCAGCTGCAGCGCCGGAGTGGGTCCAGCTGCAGCGCCGGACGGCCGGAGTGCAAGCGGTGTGACGTAATTGGCAGACTCGACTGTCAATCAATGGTCTACCTGACACGCAAACTCATAAACAATGTTTCTGTACTGGAGGTGTACAGTATTTCAATAGGCAACCCTGAAAGGATTATTTTTCTAGAAGAGCAACACAGCCAAAACATAGGCATTGTATGCATAAAAGGGGCAAAAGCTAAAGTTAAGTGACTGTTACTTTTGTAGCAGTAGTTTGATTTGATAGTTTATTTGATAGGGACAGCACATGTTAATGAACATCAAGTACAAAATGTAAACATGTAGGGTTCTAGCAAGATCTAATTTACACACATGCACGCACAGTACAAATATACATTTATTTTTGAAAGGAATTATTAACTGTTACTTGAAATATTTTCACTGTGCTCCTAAATATTTTTGGGTGCTCCTAAATTTCTTTGTGTGCTCCTAAATTTTTTCATTTCATTTTTCATTTCATTTTTCATTCACATGTGCTCCTTGGGAAAAAGGTTAGCGTAGAGCCCTGTCCACATAACAAGAGAGCTCTGCCCGGAACATTTTCCCAGATGCACAGAGCACCCCATCTGGTTTAGAGTGGAGTGCAACTCGCCAGAAATCCACCAGGCGGCGGTATTGAGGCGTTGAAATATCAGACAGAGTCCAGAGGCTCCCACAGCCTTCAGAGTCAGAGATTTTATTTGCCACGTATGGACGGATCCACATTGGAATACAGGTACAGAGCAAACACTGTCTACAACTAAACCAATACAGGAGCAGAGTAGAAACAGTAGACGAAAAATATGTAAAAACACACAGTATAAAAGGACAAATGCTAAAGTTGATATCAACATCCCCTAAGTGCATATCATAGTAAAGTGCATAATGCATAGAGGCACAATTTACAGTAAAAGTGCATATAATCAAAGTGCATGATGCACAGACGCACAGAAACAGCACTTCCACAACCTGACTAATAACACACCAAAACAAAATAGGATAATATACAAATCTAGCCTTTGGAGTTATTCAGGCTGCGCACAGCACTGGGGAAGAAGCTCCTAGTAAACCCAGAGAAAGAAAGAAAGAGAAAGAAGAAACTTGCTGGATGAATTATGAATGCCAATAGCGAATAAAGGAAATAGCGATCATAAAAACGAGTAAACTCGTTGTTGGCCTTATTAGATTGGCGGCCAATAACGAGTATACTGGTTTTTGGCGCAGAACCAGTTAATAATGAAAGTAATGAACTGCATCCCTGAACCCGCAGGCCTCTGTAATGAACTGAACCCTCAGGCCTCTGTAATGAACCCTCAGGCCTCTGTAATGAACTGAACCCTCAGGCCTCTGTAATGAACCCTCAGGCCTCTGTAATGAACCCTCAGGCCTCTGTAATGAACTGAACCCTCAGGCCTCTGTAATGAACTGAACCCTCAGGCCTCTGTAATGAACTGAACCCTCAGGCCTCTGTAATGAACTGAACCCTCAGGCCTCTGTAATGAACTGAACCCTCAGGCCTCTGTAATGAACTGAACCCTCAGGCCTCTGTAATGAACTGAACCCTCAGGCCTCTGTAATGAACTGAACCCTCAGGCCTCTGTAATGAACTGAACCCTCAGGCCTCTGTAATGAACTGAACCCTCAGGCCTCTGTAATGAACTGAACCCTCAGGCCTCTGTAATGAACTGAACCCTCAGGCCTCTGTAATGAACCCTCAGGCCTCTGTAATGAACTGAACCCTCAGGCCTCTGTAATGAACTGAACCCCCAGGCCTCTGTAATGAACCCTCAGGCCTCTGTAATGAACCCTCAGGCCTCTGTTGTGATATATACAACAACATGTCGTCCGCGTGGAGCGAGACTTTATGCTCCGAGCCCGCGCGCATGATCCCCTTGATATCGGTGTTCTGCCTCATAGCCAGCGCAAGGGGCTCCATTGCGATCGCGAAAAGGAGTGGAGATAAAGGACATCCCTGTCTCGTACCCCTATGGAGTTCAAAGTAGGTGGATAGATTGTTGTTGGTGCGAACGGCAGCCATCGGAGACATATATAACATTTTAATCCAAGCTATGAGTTTAGGGCCAAACCCAAACCTCTCCAGAGCGTGAAAAAGATAGTCCCACTCCACCCGATCAAACGCTTTTTCCGCATTAAGGGAGAGGACCACCTCAGGTGTTCCGGGTGGAGAGGGGCTATACAGGATATTTAGGAGGCGTCTGATATTAAAGAGAGTACCGATTCTTGATGAAGCCTGTTTGGTCCGGCGAGATAATTGAGGACAGAACCCCCTCCAGACGACGGGCCAGAACCTTAGCGAGAACCTTGACATCGGCGTTAAGGAGGGAAATTGGACGGAACGAGCCGCATTCCAGTGGGTTCTTGTCTTTCTTAAGGATTAAGGAGATAACCGCTTGGCGCATGGTCGGAGGAAGAGAATTTGTTGAGAATGATTCATCAAATACGGCTAGCAGCAGCGGGGACAGCTGGGTTGAGAATTTTTTGTAGAAGTCTGTAGGGTAGCCGTCTGGCCCCGGGGACTTGCCACTCTGCATAGATCTAATCGCTGACTGCGGCCCTCTCTGGGTCGACTCGGAGGACTCTATAGGATGCAGAGGGTCCTATAGAAATCGTCTAGCGTGGAGGGCCCCGCTTGCAAGTCCGAGGTGTATAACGATTGGTAGAACGTTTTAAAGCTTTTATTAATTTTTAAGGTTGTCAGTGGCTTTTGAGCCCCGCTCGTCGTTGATAGTGGGGATGGACTGGTTGGCAGTTCTTTGTCGCAGCTGATGGGCAAGTATCCGTCCGGCCTTCTCCCCATGTTCATAGTACCCCTGTCGCGTTTTAGTAATGAGGTACTCAGCCTGTCAAACTCAGTTCGCAGCAATATACGTTTTTTCAACGTGTCGGTTGATGGCGAGTGGCTATGTAGTCTATCTAGCTCCAAAATCTCGTCCGTCAGTTGCTTAAGGCGTGCCGTGTTTATCTTCTTTTGGTTGCCGCAATATGAAATCACCTGTCCCCTTAAGTACGCCTTCAGTGATTCCCAAATGGTTAAAGAAGACATTCCCGGAGTCTTATTAACACTTTGATCGCCATTGGTTAAATTCATAATTTACCATCCCTAGCCAGCTCTATTTGTCTATGGAGAAGTTCCCCTTCTTTGCAGGGCTATAACTTTTTAAATTCTATTGCTAAATTGACATTATTATGGCCCATTCAATGTCCTATATGTATTGTTCAGGGTGTATCAATGTTATACTTTTTCATTCACATATTCATACTAAAATACGGTCTAAAGTATAAGTATGTTTTTTTTTTTTTTTTTTTTTATATTTTTTTTTATTATTGCAAAACAAAAAATTATTAAAAGTCAGTACTCAACACACAATGCATAATGAAACTTTCAGTAAAGGTGGTTAAAATATATGCAAGTACAGAAACAGGATAAAACAAAAATAGTCTATAATAACATTTTAACCGTATACAGTGTATATCCAGCGAAATTACAATTATATAAATGTTAGTATATAATATACCCCTAATACCTATTTTCTAAAACCCTACACACATATGCTCCAGCTCAGACCCCCCCCTCCCGGACCCCCTCTTGGATAGTACCTCCATTATCCCTCACTCCTAACCAGACACTACCATTATAAGCTAGCTTTTATTCTCTCCACCACTTCTAACCACATTGACATATTGGATTCATTGAGCCCCAGAATTCTTGCTGTAGATATTTCTTGATATATCACATCGATTTTTTTTATCGTTTTCTGCAGCTTTCTTCAGAACGTGATTTATAGCCCCAAATGCACTATATTGATGATCAAATACAGTTTGGTAGCGATCGGTGCCATATGAAAAATTTCAACTGGAGGTACTTCTAGAAGTTACTACGTATCATCTGATATTGACCGGATGGGCGAGGGGGCGTTTATAATTCCGTGGGCAACGTTATACCATTCATCTAGTGTGGGTCATATGATCATCAGATCAGTTAGTATAGAATACGTTAGAAAATAACGTTGAAACTCACTGTATCTTCCTCGCGCCGTTGGACGATCAGCGTGGAGTAGACAGTTTTCGATTATGGGATGTTGATCCTGATGAACCATTTCCAGGTTGTATAATACTATATACGTCCAAATAACGTTGTTTATTGAGTTAGGGCGAGCGATTGATTATCCAGTGTGTCGAGATGGAGTCCGGCTACCGATCGCGAGTGCCCGGACGACATATGGATGAGCACTACCTGTTTGGCGCGCCCCTCCCTCTTGGCCGATCTGCCGATCGGCCACCAGATGGCGCTCTTGAACCGTTAGACAGTTGAGTGGAGCTCACCAGTACATCTCATGTCTCCGGAGGAGAAATATGATTTTGATCTCAGATTTTTGAATTATTGATATCAAAGACGAGTTACGGTGTCTTCGGCAGAATGAGCATGGCTAGGAATGACGTCTAAACACGTCATCGGCGATTAAAGTGTTAATGTCGAGAAATAATGTAATTTCCTAGGTGATGAAGCTTGTGAAGGCTTCCTCCGACAGGAGCAATGGGTTGAGTCTCCACTGGCGGTGGCCGAGCCGTGTATTCGGGATACTCATTTTCATAACTAAGGGACCATGGTCTGAGATAACTATCGCTCCGTATTCGCATTTGGTTACAAGGGGAAGGAGTCTCTTATCCAGGAGAAAGCTGTCTATGCGCGAGAAGGTATTATGGACCGGGAAAAAAAAGGAGTATCCTCTGGATGTAGGATTACGAAACCGCCACACGTCAGCTACCCCATATGATTTAAGAAAGCGCCGGATTGCGTGGGCCGATCTGGACTGGGGGGCCGTTCTGGGCAAGCTACGGTCCAGCACCGGGGAGAGTGCACAGTTCATGTCGCCGCCAAGGATGAGATGGTGCGAGGTCATATCCGGTAGGTGAGAAAAAAGGCTGGTGAAGAACGAAGGGTTGTCCCAGTTTGGTGCGTAGATATTAGCCAGAATGACCGGAAATGAATGCAGTTTCCCCACCACTATAATATAGCGCCCTGCAGGGTCACTTGACATAGTAAATGGCGTGTTTTTATCTATCAAAATGGCTGCTCCTCTGGCCTTTGTGTGGAAGTTGGAGTGATACATCTGTCCCACCCACCCCCCCCCCCCAGTCGAGCATGGTCCGCAGTTTTTAAATGCGTCTCCTGTAAAAACACTACGTCTGCATTGAGTTGTTTTAAATGTGTAAGTACCTTCTTACGCTTTACTGGGTGGTTGAGTGATTTAACATTCCAACTCACAAAATTGACAGAGCACCCTTCCAGCCCCATGGTATCACCCGTGTCGATCATAGTAGATGAGAGAGGCCATGCATCTGGAACCTAGAGAGAGCTCAGCACAGCTGCAGGTGAAAACAGACGTCTGATCAGTTAAGCATGTTGAATGTACAAGTCCGGTAAACACAAAAAAGGGTGCCTGATTGGGTGATATAGAATAAATTGGAAGAGGTGTGGGAGTGTGCGTGTGTCCATGCGTCTACAAATGGGTGTGTACCTGGGCATATGCCCTTCAGTGTTCGTGCAGTTGCGTGCACGTGAACCTATGTGTGTGTGTGGATGTATCGGACACAGCCAGGCTGTAAGCGTATGGGTGTGTAGGCGTGAGTGTGTGGGTCCATGCCCCCGTATCTGTATAATGTGTAAACGTGTATGTGCGTCTACATGTGTGTCTGTGCATGCGCGTAAAATATGCGCCCACGTGTGTGTGGTACGTCTATAATCTCTAGATAGTGCATCCATTAGGTGTGCGAGCACGTGCGTCATCGTAGGTGTGAGCATGTGTGTACATATTTATATGTCTGTATGTGGGGCCAAAATTATACACTGTTCACATCACCTGTACATCATAAGTAGAGGGCAATGAATTTGCTGGAGATCGGTGAGTCACTTAGCTTGATATATGGTGTCCAGTGGCGTCCTCTCAATGCTAGGCAGATGATGCTACACATAGATGATCACACAGTAGACATTACAGTAGCCTCTATACATATATTGTCCTGTTGAAGTTAATATGATACATTGTTCACATCACCTGCATATCATAAGCAGCACGTACACACCGATACATCTCTCTTTCTATGTTGTCTCACCCGCTGCAGCGTGTACAATGTTCTTTCTGACGTAGCTCATTGCTTCACCTGCATCGATGAACTCTTAATCTTTTCCCCCGTGCGTGATGCGAAGTCGGGCTGGAAAAAGAATGCCGTACCGGGTGCCCTCACGACCGCGTAGTAGCTTCCTCACCTCCGTAAACGCAGCCCTGGCCTTCGCGACGCTCGTGGCATAGTCGGGGAAGATCGCAATAGGCATTCCGTTGAACTGTATTGGGGCCTGAGCGCGCGCCCGGCTCAACCTCGACACAGTCCTGGTAGTAGTGGAGTTTAGCCACGATAGCACGAGGCTTCCCGTCCGTCCTCTTCGGCCCCAGTGTTCTGTGCGAGCGGGCGACCAGCACTTCATTATCCATTTGTAGCACGTCTCTCAGTAGTTTTGAGACCGACGCAGTGGAACTCGAGCCTTCCGTCTCAGCCACCCCAACTATCCTCACGTTGCACCTCCGCATTCTTCCTTCCATGTCCTCACACTTCCCTCTGAGACCCGCCATCTCTGATTTTAAGTCTTTGACTGGTTTGTAGCGTTACCACCTCGTCCGACCACCTCGAGAGACCACCCTCCACGTCTTTAACTGTAGCCTCCATTTTGTTCATGTCCACACGCAGTGTCGCTACACAGCTTCGCATTTCCTCATTCATCACTTTAAGGTCGAACTCTTTGGAAAGTGCACCTTTCAATTCCGATTGTATTATCTCTGCGAGTTCCGATTTCAGCGCGAGGAGAATCTCCGCCTTTAAGGCTGTGGTATCCACGCCGGAGATCTTTGACGGTGTGGACGGTGGTGGCCCAGAAATGGAAGTCGAGGCTTTTTCAGGCCTACTTGGAGTCGAGACGTATCTGTATTTGCGTAGGTTTGATGCCATCTGTCCGTGTAAACAATGACCATTGGTTTGAGCAAATGTACCCTGAGTAAGATTCACTAAGTTTTGTAAATCCGTAAGCTTATTAAATTAAGATAAAATAAAAATAAGTAGAGGCTCGACGGGAGCTAGAACAAATGGCGTGTTACTCCATTGCTCGCCTAGCCACGCCCCTGCTACGACAATGTTCACTGGAAAATGAGTCTTTGATAAGCGACGGGCAGATTGTTTATTCTGTGGTCATGGATCTTCACTTTCATTTTAAACCTACAGCGCCCCCCAGTGGATCTTTACTCCCATTTAAATCTCAGAGCGTCTCGAGTGTCTACTCTCTAGTCTGAGTCTAAGAACTAGGATTTACCAACACCTGTCTGTCTCTCTCTCGCTGTCTCTTCCCCCCCCCCCCCTCTCTCTCTCTCTCTCTCTCTCTCTCTCTCTCCTCTCTCTCTCTCCTCTCCTCTCTCTCTCTCTCTCTCTCTCTCTCTCTCTCTCTCTCTCTCTCTCTCTCTCTCTCTCTCTCTCTCTCTCTCTCTCTCTCTCTCTCTCCTCTCTCTCTCTCTCTCTCTCTCTCTCTCTCTCTCTCTCTCTCTCTCTCCTCTCTCAGGACATGTATTTCAAATACATCTGGAACAACTTCCTCCATCTGCAGGTAGAGATCTGTACAGCCATGATCCTGGCTTTGCCCCCCTCCCCCCCCCCCAGTGCTGACGGCCTGAGCCAATCGGATGTCACCGAGCAGGCCAGAGAGTCACTGCTCATCAAACATGTGAGAGATTAGATTATATCTGTTAAATAGATATTAGATTATATCTGTTAAATAGAGATTAGATTATATCTGTTAGATAGAGATTAGATTATATCTGTTAGATAGATATTAGATTATATCTGTTAAATAGAGATTATATCTGTTAGATAGAGATTAGATTATATCTGTTAAATAGAGATTAGATTATATCTGTTAAATAGAGATTAGATTATATCTGTTAAATAGAGATTAGATTATATCTGTTAGATAGAGATTCGATTATATCTGTTAAATAGAGATTAGATATCTGTTAAATAGAAATTAGATTATATCTGTTAAATAGAGATTAGATTATATCTGTTAAATAGAGATTAGATATCTGTTAAATAGATATTAGATTATATCTGTTAAATAGAGATTAGATTATATCTGTTAAATAGAGATTAGATTATATCTGTTAGATAGAGATTAGATTATATCTGTTAAATAGAGATTAGATTATATCTGTTAAATAGAGATTAGATTATAACTGTTAAATAGAGATTAGATTATATCTGTTAAATAGAGATTAGATTATATCTGTTAGATAGAGATTAGATTATATCTGTTAAATAGAGATTATATTATATCTGTTAAATAGAGATTAGATTATAACTGTTAAATAGAGATTAGATTATATCTGTTAAATAGAGATTAGATTATATCTGTTAAATAGAGATTAGATATCTGTTAAATAGAGATTAGATTATAACTGTTAAATAGAGATTAGATTATATCTGTTAAATAGAGATTAGATATCTGTTAAATAGAGATTAGATTATAACTGTTAAATAGAGATTAGATTATATCTGTTAAATAGAGATTAGATTATATCTGTTAAATAGAGATTAGATTATATCTGTTAAATAGAGATTAGATTATATCTGTTAAATAGAGATTAGATTATATCTGTTAAATAGAGATTAGATATCTGTTAAATAGAGATTAGATATCTGTTAAATAGAGATTATATCTGTTAAATAGAGATTCGGTTATATCTGTTAAATAGAGATTAGATTATATCTGTTAAATAGAGATTAGATTATATCTGTTAAATAGAGATTAGATTATATCTGTTAAATAGAGATTAGATTATATCTGTTAAATAGAGATTAGATTATATCTGTTAAATAGAGATTAGATTATATCTGTTAAATAGAGATTAGATTATATCTGTTAAATAGAGATTAGATTATATCTGTTAGATAGAGATTAGATTATATCTGTTAGATAGAGATTAGATTATATCTGTTAAATAGAGATTAGATTATATCTGTTAAATAGAGATTAGATTATAGCTGTTAAATAGAGATTAGATTATATCTGTTAGATAGAGATTAGATTATATCTGTTAGATAGATATTAGATTATATCTGTTAAATAGAGATTAGATTATATCTGTTAGATAGATATTAGATTATATCTGTTAAATAGAGATTCGATTATATCTGTTAGATAGATATTAGATTATATCTGTTAGATAGATATTAGATTATATCTGTTAAATAGAGATTAGATTATATCTGTTAGATAGAGATTAGATTATATCTGTTAAATAGAGATTAGATTATATCTGTTAGATAGATATTAGATTATATCTGTTAAATAGAGATTAGATTATATCTGTTAAATAGAGATTCGATTATATCTGTTAAATAGAGATTATATCTGTTAAATAGAGATTCGATTATATCTGTTAAATAGTGATTAGATTATAACTGTTAAATAGAGATGAGATTATATCTGTTAAATAGAGATTCGATTATATCTGTTAAATAGAGATTATATTATATCTGTTAAATAGAGATTAGATTATATCTGTTAAATAGAGATTAGATTATATGTTAAATAGAGATTTGATTATATCTGTTAAATATAGATTAGATATCTGTTAAATAGATATTCGATTATATCTGTTAAATAGATATTCGATTATATCTGTTAAATAGAGATTCGATTATCTGTTAAATATAGATTAGATATCTGTTAAATAGAGATTAGATATCTGTTAAATATAGATTATATCTGTTAAATAGAGATTAGATTATATCTGTTAAATAGAGATTAGATTATAACTGTTAAATAGAGATGAGATTATATCTGTTAAATAGAGATTAGATTATATCTGTTAAATAGAGATTAGATTATATCTGTTAAATAGAGATTAGATTATATCTGTTAAATATAGATTAGATTATATCTGTTAAATAGAGATTAGATTATAGCTGTTAAATAGAGATTAGATCATATCTGTTAAATAGAGATTAGATTATATCTATTGAAATACAGAGATTAGACTGTTGGAAATACAGAGATTAGTTTATAGTCTGTAAAATGTTAAATGTAATCTTAAATTGGTCTCAGGATTATTTCTGAGAAATGGCAAACGTTTTTTGCTTCTGCTTTTATTACAGCCTGCAAAGTCAGCTGACTGTGTGTTTCTCTCTCTCTCTGTTTCTCTTTCTCTCTCTCTGTTTCTCTCTCTCTGGTCTGTGTTTCTCTGTCTGTTTCTCACTCTCCCTCCCTCTCACTCTCCCTTCCTCACTCTCTCTCTCTCTCTCTCTCTCTCTCTCTCTCTCTCTCTCTCTCTCTCTCTCTCTCTCTCTCTCTCTCTCTGTCTCTGTCTCTGTCTCTGTCTCTGTCTCTGTCTCTGTCTCTGTCTCTCTCTCTCTGTCTCCCCCCCCCTCTCTCTCTCTCTATCTCTCTCTATCTCTCCATCTCTATCTCTATCTCTCTCTATCTTTCTATCTCTCTCGCTCTATCTCTCTCTCTCTCTCTCTCGCTCTCTCTCAGCTCTTCCAGAAGTGCCGGTTTGTCCAGAGAATCGTGGAGGCTTGGAGCTCCAATGAGAAGGAGCAGTGAGTCACTTTTATTTTTTTTTATCAAATTCTTTTTAAATTTTCTTTCTCGTTTTTTACATAATAAAAAATAAACAACTAAACAAAACATGACAGCACATAATACAATAATAATAAACAGAACATCACCAGACAATAATAGTAATAACAACAATAATGACAGTAGAAATAACAAACAAACAAAAAAGAAATAAATACAGAACTTAAAAATAAAAACGAATTATATTATCACAGATGCCACAAAAGACATTTCCTTCATCCCCGGGCCCCCCAGGGTCAACACCCCGCCCCCGCTCCGCTGCTAGGTAGTGGCCTTAACTGTCTCTGCCGCTGCGACCCACAGCTCAATGCTGGCCTGTCCCAGCCCAATTACACGTGCAATAGAGATCACCATGTAAATTACATCCAGTAGTGTCGGAGACCAATTAACCCTTTCACTGCCACACGACAGCCGGTTAACCCTTTCACTGTGACAATACAGACGGTTAGCCCTTTACTATCACACAACCGACGGCGATGCTCCATCATTAGCATCATTAGCTCCGCATCCATGCTAATGATGGAGCATCGCCGTCGGTTGTGTGATAGTAAAGGGCTAACCTTCTGTCGTGTGGCAGTGAAAGAGTTAACTCATTCTGTGCCAATCACGAGAAAAGCCGGGTTAACTCGCCAACCGTTCAGCGCCAATCATGAGAAAAGTCGGGTTTTAATCATTATTTCTTTTATTAGCTATATCCATTCATTTTTCATCCATCCAGCCTGATGTTATCATTGGGAATGGGTCTGAGCTCGCAAAGGGCAAATACCGCCGCCTACGCCTTCCAGCCGGTATTGCACTCCATTAGAAACAATGTCGTTTTTTTTCTGGGCCGATCTGAGCCGTGCGGGCGGGGTTTAAATACTCCGGTAGGACAAGCGTTTACAACGATACATGCAAGGCTGCCCCCCCCCCCCCCCCCCCCTTCATATGCAATGCCGGACAACGTGGGACGGACCTCCGCGAGCAGTATTTGGAATGGTGATCAGATAATTGGATTATCTTTTTTGCATTACATCAGAGACAAGGTAAGAACACTATATATCAAATCTTGCGTTGATCTGATATTTCTTTCTCCCGCGATCGAAGCATTTCATGAGGAAGGATAATAACGATAATCTAGCGTTGATTTCAGGAAGATTCGATAATCAGGCAAACATCTTTTTTTAATCCCTGATGAATGTTTGTCTTGTTCCCAACTGCTTTTCTACAGGTTCATACACTAATGGTGTGTGTGTGTGTGTGTGTGTGTGTGTGTGTGTCCGCGCTCCAGGGCAGAGGGTGGTTGTAGGCGGGGCTACATGGGTCACCTGACCAGAATAGCTAATTCTATAGTTCACAACTGTGAGAAAGGTCCCAACGGACCACAAATACAGACACTCATATCTGGTAAGATACCTGTCTGTCTGTCCTTCTGCCTCTCTCTCTCTCTTTCTCTCTCTCTCTCTCGCTCTCGCTCTGTCTCTGTCTCCCCCCCCTCTCTCTCTCGCTCTCGCTCTCGCTCTCGCTCTCGCTCTCTCGCTCTGTCTCTGTCTCCCCCCCCCTCTCTCGCTCTCTCTCTCTCTCTCTCTCTCTCTTTCTCTTTCTCTCTCTCTTTCTCTCTGTTAAAGGGAAACTCTGTAAATAAGTCCTGCATGTTAATTCCTCTCAGTCCAACATTAGTGAACTTTAACAACTATCCAAATCTAAAAACTAAGTGCTCAAACTTGTTAATGTCATCGGGTATAATGATGTAACCCAAGCGGTGTCTGAGGAAGGCCTTGTCGAGGAGGTGTCACCCCCTCCCCATACCATATGAACTTTGAACTCCCATTGTTTATACCCTAGGCTCTGTTATACATACTGTACTCTGAACTGCCTATACTCAATGTATACCTACCTACTTCTTTCACTGTCTACAACTGCCCTACACTGTAATCACAATAGTCATAACTACCTACCTCAAACTATAGTCTACCTATATAACTCTGTAATATATATGAATGGAATAGTCTATACCTGATGACATCACAAGAGCCACTGGTCTATGGTCTATACCTGATGACATCACAAGTATTAATGCTCTGGTTTCTCCTTTGGGAGAGTCGCTCATGTTCACAGACAGTGACTGAACTTTAGGCCATGGAAATAACGGATTGGAGCCCTTAATTTGGGTGTAGTTCCTCTTTAATCCACCAGATGGTGTCAGCAGATTAACGTGTGTGTGTGTGTGTGTGTGTGTGTGTGTGTGTGACAGAGCTCCCAGTAGAGGACAGAGAGGGATGGGAGGTGTTTATCTCTGGTCAGCTGTCTGATATCAACAAGAGGAATACTATTGACCTGGTAGGACATACACATGCACGGCACACACACACACATATATATACTTACTTATATATATATATACACACACTATATATACACAACAACAAGAGGAATACTGTTGACCTGGTAGGACACACATCTATATATACAACAGCAATATATATATATATATATATATACACACACACATATTTATACACACACACATATATATACACACACACATATATACACACACACATATATACACACACACATGTATATATATATACACACACACATATCCACACATGTTGTACATACAACACACGCACATATATCCACACAATATATACAACACATATATATACCTCTATGTGATGTGGTTTTATATATATATTCTAGTTGATGTGGTTTTATATTATATATCTATAGTTGATGTGGTTTTATATTTATATCTCTAGTTGATGTGGTTTTATATTTATATCTCTAGTTGATGTGGTTTTATATATATATCTCGTTGATGTGGTTTTATATATATATCTCTAGGTGATGTGGTTTTATATTATATATTCTAGTTGATGTGGTTTTATATATATATTCTAGTTGATGTGGTTTTATATATATATCTCTAGGTGATGTGGTGTTATATATATATCTAGTTGATGTGGTTTTATATATATATCTAGTTGATGTGGTTTTATATATATATCTCTAGTTGATGTGGTTTTATATTATATATTCTAGTTGATATGGTTTTATATATATATTTTAGTTGATGTGGTTTTATATATATATTCTAGTTGATGTGGTTTTATATATATATCTCTAGGTGATGTGGTGTTATATATATCTCTAGGTGATGTGGTTTTATATTATATACCTCTAGGTGATGTGGTTTTATATATATATATCTCTAGGTGATGTGGTTTTATATATATATCTCTAGGTGATGTGGTTTTATTTATATATATCTCTAGGTGATGTGGTTTTATATTATATACCTCTAGGTCAGTGGTTCCCAACCTTTTTCCCCCCAGGGACCCCCAAACATCTCTGATGAAATTCGCGGACCCCCTCCTAATAAGATACCATAAAATATTTTTTTTTTTTTCATTTTAATAACAAACTGCTTATACACAGGCATATGCATC
Source organism: Notolepis coatsorum (assembly GCF_963971535.1). NCBI lineage: Eukaryota > Metazoa > Chordata > Actinopteri > Aulopiformes > Paralepididae > Notolepis > Notolepis coatsorum. The sequence goes on from NC_140170.1 coordinate 32,324,693, forward strand.
ACAATTAGACCCACTATGCTTCTTTGACTTGTGCCTTCAATCAACAAATCTCATCTTGCACCATATGCATTTCAAAATGTTTGGCCAATATTCAAATGCTGTATTCATCCTCTCAAATCAGGCCCTAATGGTGAACGGTTTGCATTTATGGAACAAATCAATGCAACAAATTAAACTAAATATGAGACAGGAAATTCCAATCAGTACCAGAGAGAATCTGTCCTAGCTGGGTTTAATACCTTTTTTTTGTCATTTTAATAACAAACTGCTTATACACAGGCATATGCATCACAATTAGACCCACTATGCTTCTTTAACTTGTGCCTTCAATCAACAAATCTCATCTTGCACCATATGCATTTCAAAATGTTTGGCCAATATTCAAATCCTGTATTCATCCTCTCAAATCAGTCCCTAATGGTGAACGGTTTGCATTTATGGAACAAATCAATGCAACAAATTAAACTAAATATGAGACAGGAAATTCCAATCAGTAGCAGAGAGAATCTGTCCTAGCTGGGTTTAATACCTTTTTTTTGTCATTTTAATAACAAACTGCTTATACACAGGCATATGCATCATAATTAGACCCACTATGCTTCTTTGACTTGTGCCTTCAATCAACAAATCTAATCTTGCACCTTATGTATTTCAAAATTTTGGCCAATATTCAAATCCTGTATTCATCCTCTCAAATCAGGCCCTAATGGTGAACGGTTTGCATTTATGTTGAATGAAGTAAGAATCCACTGCAGTAAAAATATCCTCACCTCGAGTGGTGGTAGTAAGGTTGACTGACATGAGAATGTCCTGCTTCAGATCCTCATTTTCAATATATTGCACATAAACGATGAGCACAGCCTCGTCTGCGACAGTTGTAGTTTCATCAAGTTGTATGGCAAATGGACCCTTTCTAAGCTTTTCTGACAGCTGCTGCTCGCAATCACTTGACATCTTATCAATTCGGTATTTCACTACATTGTTCGAGAGTGGTACTGATTTTAGTTTATCCGCCACCTGTGGGCCGCACAGTTTCTAAACCATTTTGATGCAGGCTGGTTTGATGAGCTGCTCGCCAATATTGTGCGGTTTCTTTGCTTTTGCAATTAAAAGCGAACACTCAAAGGAGGCTTCGGTAGCCTTCTGTAAATCACTGCCACCCCTGCTCCACGCTACTCTAACATCAACAGGCTTGTTCGCCTTGAGAGACTGTTCTTTCCTCCGAAAAAAGTCTGGATCCTTCCCAACGGTTTCTGGGTGCTTAGACGCCTGATGTCTCTTCAGCTTGCTGGGCTTCAGGCTCGAGTTTGCCAACTTTTCTCCACAAATCACACACTCAGGTCGTTTGTCTGGTCCCTCAGTGAAGCCCATGGTGATGTAATTTTCGCTTATTGCTGTAGGTCCTAACTTTTTTTGCAGATGAGCTGCCATCATCTCCTTTTAGTTTGTCACACATTTTCGCCTCTGGCGGCTGACTGCAGACGAGCCGAGAAAGTTAACTAGCGTGCTAGGCTAGCTACAGAAAGTGATACAGTCAACTGATTCGCGTTTTAGCGGCTACCCGGTAGCCTACTGTTAACATTCAAAAATCATGTCTAGATGTTTATTTATTTATCTTTATTTTTTTATTGTAGTGGAGAGACTATTCATGCTTCTGATGATAAAAAAAAAATTAATAAAAAAATAAAAATAAAAAATACCTCAAATCATCTGTGGTCTGGCGGACCCCCTGCGCCCCCTGGCGGACCCCCAGGGGGTCCGCGGACCCCAGGTTGGGAATCACTGCTCTAGGTGATGTGGTTTTATATATATATCTCTAGGTGATGTGGTGTTATATATATCTCTAGGTGATGTGGTTTTATATTATATACCTCTAGGTGATGTGGTTTTATATTATATACCTCTAGGTGATGTGGTTTTATATATATCTCTAGGTGATGTGGTTTTATATATATATCTCTAGGTGATGTGGTTTTATTTATATATATATCTAGGTGTGGTTTTATATATATATTCTAGTTGATGTGGTTTTATATATATATATATCTCTAGGTGATGTGGTGTTATATATATCTCTAGGTGATGTGGTTTTATATTATATACCTCTAGGTGATGTGGTTTTATATATATCTCTAGGTGATGTGGTTTTATATATATCTCTAGGTGATGTGGTTTTATATATATATATATCTAGGTGATGTGGTTATATATATATATTCTAGTTGATGTGGTTTTATATATATATCTCTAGGTGATGTGGTTTTATATATATCTCTAGGTGATGTGGTTTTATATATATATTCTAGTTGATGTGGTTTTATATATATATCTCTAGGTGATGTGGTTTTATATATATATTCTAGTTGATGTGGTTTTATATATATCTCTAGGTGATGTGGTTTTATATATATCTCTAGGTGATGTGGTTTTATATATATATTCTAGTTGATGTGGTTTTATATATATATCTCTAGTTGATGTGGTTTTATATATATATCTCTAGGTGATGTGGTGTTATATATATCTCTAGGTGATGTGGTTTTATATATATCTCTAGGTGATGTGGTTTTATATATATATTCTAGTTGATGTGGTTTTATATATATATCTAGGCGATGTGGTTTTATATATATCTCTAGTTGATGTGGTTTTATATTATATATCTCTAGTTGATGTGGTTTTATATATATATCTCTAGGTGATGTGGTTTTATATATATATATCTAGGTGATGTGGTTTTATATATATATTCTAGTTGATGTGGTTTTATATATATATCTCTAGGTGATGTGGTTTTATATTATATATCTCTAGGTGATGTGGTGTTATATATATATCTCTAGTTGATGTGGTTTTATATTATATATCTCTAGGTGATGTGGTTTTATATTATATATCTCTAGTTGATTTGGTTTTATATTATATATCTCTAGGTGATGTGGTTTTATATTATATATCTCTAGTTGATGTGGTTTTATATATATATCTCTAGGTGATGTGGTTTTATTTATATCTCTAGGTCAGTGGTGCCCAACCAGTCGATCGCGATCGACAGGTAGATTGCGGGCTGATTTCAAGTAGATCTTGATTAATAAAATTTAGTTGATTGCTAAATCAACTCTTCCTCTCCTTGTTAACTACAACAAGCAATGCTGTTTGTTATTTAAGATGAGGTCGGACTCAGGCGGTTAGGTGGCCGAGCGGAGATTGCGTTTGTCACCAGCCCCGGAGCTGAGCTGGATTTGCCTGTTCGAATCCAGCTCACAGCTCCGGGGTTGTCACCAGCTTGGCTGGCTGTCTGCACTGATACAATTGGCTGTATCAGAGGGTGGGAGAAGCTGGCGGGGTGGGTCCGGGTCGTTGTAAACAGCGACTCCTACAGTTTGGTCGGGGCGCCTGCTAAGCGCGGATTGGACGTGAGGGGGATAGTGTGGTCCTCCCACACGCTACGCCCTCTCAATGAGAATCCGCGCTGCCAGGTGAAAAGAAGCGGTGATTGGCTGGACGTGTGTCGGAGGAAGCACGTGGTAGCCTCCACTCTCCCAGATGATCTGACTGTGGGGGGTAAGTGCGCAGCGACCAGGAAGGGACTGGGAATTGGCATACGACTAACATTGGGATGGGAGAAAATCGGAGGAAAAATGGAGGGGGAAAAAGACCAAAAAAAAAAAAAAGGATGAGGTCGGACTCGGCACTGACAGATTTGTGTTCATTATGCTGCTTTTATAAAGCCTCAAATGACTGCTTACAATATACAATTTTGGCTGGTAGCTCTCGGGCTAGGTGGTAAATAAAAAAGTAGATCTTGGTTCAAAAAAGGTTGGCCACCCCTGCTCTAGGTGATGTGGTTTTATATATATATCTCTAGTTGATGTGGTTTTATATATATCTCTAGGTGATGTGGTTTTATATATATCTCTAGGTGATGTGGTTTTATATATATATTCTAGTTGATGTGGTTTTATTTATATCTCTAGTTGATGTGGTTTTATATATATCTCTAGTTGATGTGGTTTTATATATATATCTCTAGGTGATGTGGTTTTATTTATATCTCTAGTTGATGTGGTTTTATATATATATCTAGGTGATGTGGTTTTATTTATATCTCTAGTTAATGTGGTTTTATATATATCTCTAGTTGATGTGGTTTTATATATATATATCTCTAGGTGATGTGGTTTTATATATATATCTCTAGGTGATGTGGTTTTATTTATATCTCTAGGTGATGTGGTTTGATATATATCTCTAGGTGATGTGGTTTTATTTATATCTCTAGTTGATGTGGTTTTATATATATCTCTAGTTGATGTGGTTTTATATATATATCTCTAGGTGATGTGGTTTTATTTATATCTCTAGTTGATGTGGTTTTATATATATATCTAGGTGATGTGGTTTTATTTATATCTCTAGTTAATGTGGTTTTATATATATCTCTAGTTGATGTGGTTTTATATATATATATCTCTAGGTGATGTGGTTTTATATATATATCTCTAGGTGATGTGGTTTTATTTATATCTCTAGTTGATGTGGTTTTATATATATATCTCTAGGTGATGTGGTTTTATATATATCTCTAGGTGATGTGGTTTTATTTATATCTCTAGTTGATGTGGTTTTATATATATATCTCTAGGTGATGTGGTTTTATATATATCTCTAGGTGATGTGGTTTTATATATATATCTCTAGGTGATGTGGTGTTATATATATCTCTAGGTGATGTGGTTTTATATATATATCTCTAGTTGATGTGGTTTTATATATATATCTCTAGGTGATGTGGTGTTATTATATCTCTAGGTCATGTGGTTTTATATATATACTAGTTGATGTGGTTTTATATATATCTCTAGGTGATGTCGTGTTATATATATCTCTAGGTGATGTGGTTTTATATATATATCTCTAGGTGAACACACACCACTCCTCCAGTGATGACGAGGTTGACTTTAAAGACAGTGGCTTCCACCAAGACTCCTCCCTGCAACAAGTAAGACACACACACACACACACACACACACACACACACACACACACACACACACACACACACACACACACACACACACACACACACACACACACACACACACACACACAATACGTACGTACGTACACACACACACACATTAGGGATGGGCATGAGAATTTGAGTACTCGAGTACTCGTTATGTTACCATATACTCGATTAGTGAAATAAGCAAATTTTTGCTATACTAGCCAAGTCATCCTCTCCTACTAAACGAGTCATTTTTAATGACTCATCTTTACCTCCCTGGAGACATCAGATATAGACTGGATGTTTTTATTATGAGAATCTTTTGAAATATCAAAGATCTTTCAGTGTCAGTGTTGTTTGCCGTCAGCCTCCAGACGCTTGCACATCAAGGTTTGTCACAATATAAATTAGGGATGAGATTTAACTATTTGGGAAAAATATCTAATTGCAATTATTTTGACTGATGTTGCAACTGCGATTCCTGATATTAGAGGTAATAATTGTACATCGTTACTGACTAAGGTACAAGCCATGTCATGCTAGCTCAGTGGCTAAGGTACAAGCCATGTCATGCTAGCTCACTGGCTAAGGTACAAGCCATGTCATGCTAGCTCACTGGCTAAGGTACAAGCCATGTCATGCTACCTCACTGGCTAAGGTACAAGCCATGTCATGCTAGCTCACTGGCTAAGGTACAAGCCATGTCATGCTAGCTGACTGGCTAAGGTACAAGCCATGTCATGCTATCTCACTGGCTAAGGTACAAGCCATGTCATGCTAGCTCACTGGCTAAGGTACAAGCCATGTCATGCTAGCTCACTGGCTAAGGTACAAGCCATGTCATGCTAGCTGACTGGCTAAGGTACAAGCCATGTCATGCTAGCTCACTGGCTAAGGTACAAGCCATGTCATGCTAGCTCACTGGCTAGTACAAGCCATGTCATGCTAGCTCACTGGCTAAGGTACAAGCCATCTCATGCTAGCTCACTGGCTAAGGTACAAGCCATCATGCTAGCTCACTGGCTAAGGTACAATCCATGTCATGATAGCTCACAGGCTAAGGTACAGGCCATGTCATGCTAGCTCAGTGGCTAAGGTACAAGCCATCTCATGCTAGCTCACCGGCTAAGGTACAAGCCATGTCATGCTAGCTCACTCGCTAAGGGGGTAGATTTTTTTTAATCAGAATTAAGCTATTTTATTAAGCTAGTTTATATTTGATGGGAGGAAAATGCCAAGGGCATGCCCATTTTTTGACTTTTCACCTCAAGATATATGAATGAAATAATATTGTTCTCAATGGAACCTGCTGAGACTCCTCTTTACAGTTAATTTATGCTAGTCTCATGCAGAGTTAGGGCACACCATGCAGTTTATGCTAGTCTCATGCAGAGTTAGGGACACACCATGCAGTTTATACTAGTCTCATGCAGAGTTAGGGACACACCATGCAGTTTATACTAGTCTCATGCAGAGTTAGGCCACACCATGCAGTTTATACTAGTCCCATGCAGAGTTAGGCCACACCATGCAGTTTATACTAGTCTCATGCAGAGTTAGGGCCACACCATGCAGTTTATACTAGTCTCATGCAGAGTTAGGGCCACACCATGCAGTTTATACTAGTCTCATGCAGAGTTAGGGCCAAACCATGCAGTTTATGCTAGTCTCATGCAGAGTTAGGGACACACCATGCAGTTTATGCTAGTCTCATGCAGAGTTAGGGACACACCATGCAGTTTATGCTAGTCTCATGCAGAGTTAGGGCCACACCATGCAGTTTATGCTAGTCTCATGCAGAGTTAGGGCCACACCATGCAGTTTATGCTAATCTCATGCAGAGTTAGGGCCACACCATGCAGTTTATGCTAGTCTCATGCAGAGTTAGGGCCACACCATGCAGTTTATACTAGTCTCATGCAGAGTTAGGGCCACACCATGCAGTTTATGCTAGTCTCATGCAGAGTTAGGGCCACGCCATGCAGTTTATGCTAGTCTCATGCAGAGTTAGGGCCACACCATGCAGTTTATGCTAGTCTCATGCAGAGTTAGGGCCACACCATGCAGTTTATACTAGTCTCATGTAGAGTTAGGGCCACACCATGCAGTTTATACTAGTCTCATGCAGAGTTAGGGCCAAACCATGCAGTTTATGCTAGTCTCATGCAGTTTTCTCGCATGCAGTACATATAGGAGTTATATATATTTACTGTAAAGTAGGGATGTTCGATATTGGCTTTTTTACCGATACCTATATACCGATATTGTCCAACTCTCAACTCCTAACCTGCCAGACGGTTAACCCTAACCTGACCTGCCAGACGGTTAACCCTAACCTGACCTGCCAGACGGTTAACCCTAACCTGACCTGCCAGACGGTTAACCCTGACCTGCCAGACGGTTAACCCTAACCTGACCTGCCAGACGGTTAACCCTGACCTGCCAGACGGTTAACCCTGACCTGCCAGACGGTTAACCCTAACCTGCCAGACGGTTAACCCTAACCTGCCAGAGGGTTCATTTACATTTTCAAGTTGTGTTTGACGAGTACTTGACTACTGAATTACTGGAAATGCCCATCCATCACTCACACACACGCACACGCACACGCACACACACATTAACACACACACACAGAGGGAGAGCAGACCCAGAGTCACACAGCTGGTCGCAGTAGAGGTATGAACAGCACAGGATGACTAGCTGACTGAACCCTACTATAATAATTAGGGCTGGGACTTTATCGCATTAATTTTGATTAATTAACTACAGAACATTTTTTAAGTAGTGGTGGGACTCTATTAAAAATGTTAATCGAATTAATTCAAGACTTTACATTAATCAAAATTAATCACATATTTGATGCGTAAAGCAACATTTTCTATTCAAATGAATTTTGGTATACGAGTGAATCAATGAATATACATACGTTTAAGCAGCAAAATCCTGTATTAGCTACTACACAGACCAACAGATCAATGAAATTTTTAACAAAGTGCAGCAATTTTGGGAATAATATATATATAACGCATAAGGACCTTTTGTAAACTCAAGCACTTTTGAGGTAAAAGTTAAACGCAGTACTTTCAAGTACATTCCAGTAGGGCTGGGCGATATGGAAAAAAATCATATCGCGATAACGATATGATAATGTTATCATATTTCTCGATATCGATAATTATCGAAATTGTTATAAGTATTAAATTTTTTTTTTATTTTTTAAAAAAAATTTGTAATTTTTTTTTAAACGGATGTATGTTTATTTTGCAGCAATTCTTTGTCGTTGCCGCCATCTTTAGTGTTACATCCCCTCACACTCCAGTTCTCAGGCTGCAGCTGGTTTAAAAGCTAAAGTAAACCGGCTTCTCTGCTGGCTGTGGCACCAGGGGAGTTGAACAGGTCTGGCTCTGCTAGTTTCTTTTCTATCTTTTGGCGCTTTTTTGGTGGACAAACCACCGCACATGTGCACCGTGACTCGTGACTGGAGTCTAGTTCTGCTAGCACACATAGCCTACTGTGTACAGACGGTTTCAAACTGTATTTTAAATTAGAAAGCAAACAAAATAAATGGACAAGAGAAAAATAAATCTCAATTTGGTCAGTATTGTCATTTGGACAAGCAAAGCCATTACTTTAAGTTGCAGGCAAGAAAGACAAGTCTGTCCACTGTCTCTGGTTTTAAAACTGCCCTGTTGCAGGTCAAAAATAAAAATAAAAATAAATATATATATATATATATATATATATATATATATATATATATATAAAAAAAAAACGGTTTTTCGATTTTTTTTTTAATTTCGATATTCGATATCGATTATTAAAATATATCGCGATATTTATCGTTATATCGCCCAGCCCTACATTCCAGAACAATTGACCATTGGAAAAAAATAACTCTTGATTGATCTCAATTTCTCTTTTTTATTATTATTTCTTTTAACTAACCAGACTGAGAGAAAATTATTTGCGATTTATTATACTTTATACTTATAGCACATGCATGAGTCTGGTCTCCTTTGAAAGGTAACATTCTTACACAATAAAGAAAAATCATCATGCGATTAAATGCATAATTTCTTTTTAACTTAATTCTTTCTGTAGTTACATTTACATTTAGTCATTTAGCTGACGCTTTTATCCAAAGCGACTTACAAGTTCTGTACGACAAGTCATCAGGAAGGGCACAACTCTATCAGCTGAGTAACAATGTTCATCAAAGTGTTGAGTGCTACAGTGTAGGTTAGTTTATTAGGACAAGTGCATGACAGTAAGGTTAGTTGGGGTTAGATTTTTAATTTTATTTAATTTTTTTTTAATTCAGATAATGGTTGAAGTGTGTCTTTAGCGGCTAAGTGGCGCAGTGGGCAAGGCGCTCGCCACTAATGCAGGAGATGCTGGGTTCGAGCCCAGCTCTCTGCATTGCTACCAGCTTGGCTGGTCGTTCATACTAACGCAATTGGCAGTGTTAGAGGTGGGAAGCTGGTGGGTGGGGATCGGACGTTGTGGACAGCGACTCCTACAGGTCGGTTGGTGCACCTGCGCAGCAGAATCAGGAAGCAATGGGGGCGGCGTGACCCTCCCACGCAGACCCTCGCCGCTGAGAGATCGCACTGTGCAGGTGAAAAGATGCGACGGCTGCCTCCTCGTGTACCGGAGGAGACACTTGATGTAAGGCTTCGTCCACATTGCAGCCGGCTTGTGGGAGGCATGGCCTAACAGCGTTCGAGACAGGGCAGGGTAGAATTGGACGATAGGAAATTGGGATGGGAGAAAAATAGAAAATGGGAGAAAAAAGTTGATAAAAAAAAGGAATGGGAGGATGTCTGGTGCTATGGTCTGGAGGAGTGGGTCAGATACATGTAGGGGAGTTACCGTGGTGTTAATGATGCTGGAGTTACGGGAAAATATGAGATCCAAGGAGTTGCCTGCTTTGTGGGTGGGAGGCATGGCAGTGGGAGTCAGGTCAAACGATTGTAGGAGGGAGACCACTATGACTGACTGAGATGAGTCAGGCAGGTTGAAGTTGCCCAATAGAAGGAGGGTGGGTACCATCTTCCGGTAAGGAGCTTAGAAGCATGTCCAGCTCATCTGTGAAGTGATTGAGCGGACCTGGAGGGCGATAGAGTGTAACAATGGTGAGATTGAAAGGATTAGAGACAGATACTGCATGATATTCGAGAGAGGAGAGTGACAGTTCTGGAAGTGGTGTTAAGTTTGTAGCCCATGAAGGAGATGTCATGACGCCAGTGCCTCCACCCCGTCTGGAAGGTCGAGCTGTGTGAGTGAAGTTATAGTTTGTAGATAATGCTGCAGGTGTTGATGAGTTATTGGGGGTTATCCAGGTCTCAGTTAGAGCCAGGAGCTGCAGATTTAGACTGGGCGTAGGCAGTAATGAAGTCAGCTTTCTTGACTGCTGATTGACAATTCCATAAGCCTCCCCGTACTGTGACAGGTGTATTAGTGGCTATAGGAGGGTAGGAGAGATTAGCGGGGTTGCTAGCAAACTGCCGTGGGTGGGTTGAATCTGTTCTGGAGGAGCAGATTGTGGATATAGGTATGAGACACATTGTGGTGTCAAGAGTGGCAGGGAGGAAGGGAGGTAGTAGAGAAATAGCGGAGTGGGAGGGAAATGGAGGTTTTTCAGAGTGGAGTGAAAGATAGGATTATGGTGTACTTAGCACTAGGTGGGTCGGTGGATCCCTCGGTGGAGAACTCCAGGAAAACTCCTCTTTGTCCCTCTTCGTTTTCTCGATGCTTCGCTGACGCTAAGCCACTAATTAGTGCTGTCTAACACCTGGCCCTTAATGGGTCACTTAAGGAAACAAAATGGCCGCTTTAAACACGCCCCTTAATCAAGTCGGGTCAGCAATCAAGTCTCAGTTTAAAGATTTTACTAAATTACTTAAAATGTCTTACCCTGATGCAGTATAAGTCTCTCAGTGAATGTGCTGTCCTTCCACAACAGCTTGTAGTACAGAGTGATTCCAGGAGAGGCTGAGGTTCTGCTTTTAAGCAGTGACAGGCCTTTGATAGCACACTCAAAAAATTTAACCGAAATGAATGCGATAAAGTCCCAGCCCTAATTTAATCGCATGATGATTTTTCTTTATTGTGTAAGAATGTTACCTTTCAAAGGAGACCAGACTCATGCATGTGCTATAAGTATAATAAATCGCAAATAACTTTTTTTCTTAGTCTGGTGATAAGATCAATTAAAGATACATTTAACCCTAACCCTCTAAGTTACACCAATGACCCCCTTGTCTAAAGATACATTTAACCCTCTAAGTTACATCAATGACCCCCTGGTCCAAAGATACATTTGAACTGGTTTCACCTGTGACCCTGGAGTCTTAATGATGCGTTGTAACTGGTTTCACCTGTCCTGGAGTCTAATGATACGTTGTAACTGGTTTCACCTGTCCTGGAGTCTAATGATACGTTGTAACTGGTTTCACCTGTCCTGGAGTCTAATGATGCGTTGTAACTGGTTTCACCTGTCCTGGAGTCTAATGATACGTTGTAAGTGGTTTCACCTGTCCTGGAGTCTAATGATGCGTTGTAAGTGGTTTCACCTGTCCTGGAGTCTAATGATGCGTTGTAAGTGGTTTCACCTGTCCTGGAGTCTAATGATACGTTGTAACTGGTTTCACCTGTCCTGGAGTCTAATGATGCGTTGTAAGTGGTTTCACCTGTCCTGGAGTCTAATGATGCGTTGTAACCACCAGTATCTTGCTCATGCCAGTGCATTATTGTTTTCTTTCTAGGGCTTAGAAGAAGACGAGAAAAAAAAATATTAAGAAAATCTTTTGTTGTCAGAAAAGCAATTTCAATGATTTACGCTCTCATAGTAGATAGATATCAGCTAGTCATTCTTGGAAGTCTGTTGGTGGTCTCTAAATATGTCAAAACATGTGATAAAGATAATCGAATAGAGCCCTCACCCTGTAGGATTAACCCCAAAGACACTGACCGTAACCCTACAGACACTAACTGTAACCCTACAGACAGAGAGCCTGTGACCGGCTGTGTTTCTGGGCCTGCCTCTCCTCTCATGTGACATAATTTGCTGTGAACTAATGCTTTCTAGTAATGTTCCATTATGGCAACATAAAGGCCCTCCCATAGTCGAGCGGACCGGACTCTCACTTGGTGTCACACAAAACGCTGCTCGGCATTGACATCGACCTGCATTTAATGTGACACCGATCTGCATTTCACTCTGACCACTCGCTCCGTGCCAAGTGAGAGTAGGGCAGGAGGATCATGATTAAATGGGTAGGATTGGTCCGGTAAAACGTTGGCAGGTAGATGACGCTAAATTTAGTTTCACTATCGCTAATCGTCATCCATTCCAATTCATATACATTTGGACCATGTCTTTTTTCATCATCTGAAGAAACTTGAGAAGTTTGAATGGCTTTTCTAAATGAAGTGTGTAAAACTGCCAGTTTTATTTCGAAATATTGGAAACGTAGATAACCTAGACTCTTTATTTTGACATCGGATGACGACGAGAAGGTTAAACAGCGTGGGAAATTTTTTAGGAAATTGGTCCGCGGAGGTCTATGACGGCTCAAAGAGTCCGCTCCACATACGTTCCGCTCGACTATGGGAGGGCCTTAACACTGGATTCAAACCACTATGTTGAAGCGTTTTGTGCTCTTAACAGCTGTAACTGTTAACCCCTGTAGCCGCTGATAGATGAATGTGTCAGGAATAATGATGTCTATATTGTAGCCTTGTGATCCGTCACTGTGTTGTACTGTTGTGTAGCAGCTGTGTAGAGCCAGACTATATGATTACATTGGTCCTGGGCTTCTGCCAGGCCTTCTCTGATTATCAGATGCAACAAATGACGTCCAATTTTATTGAGCAGTTTGGCTTCAATGACGAAGAGTTTGCTGATCAGGACGATGTTGTGGAGTGAGTACTCATGCTGCATGTCTGCTGTTAAACTACTGTCAAACTACTGTTAAAGGGACATGACACCAACAACTCCAACACCTAGCTGCTAACTCAAATAATATTCAAGTTATTCAAAGAAATTTGTCATACAATTTCAAGAACATTTATTTATGTCGAAATTTGAGAATTGATGCACAATCACCTAGTTTCACTTGCCCTGTAGTTAGTCTGGCTGGCAGGCTGAGCAGTTAACATCTTGTTATCATGGCTGGCAGGCTGAGCAGTTAACATCTTGTTATCATGGCTGGCAGGCTGAGCAGTTAACATCTTGTTATCATGGCTGGCAGGCTGAGCAGTTAACATCTTGTTATCATGGCTGGCAGGCTGAGCAGTTAACATCTTGTTATCATGGCTGGCAGGCTGAGCAGTTAACATCTTGTTATCATGGCTGGCAGGCTGAACAGTTAACATCTTGTTATCATGGCTGGCAGGCTGAGCAGTTAACATCTTGTTATCATGGCTGGCAGGCTGAACAGTTAACATCTTGTTATCATGGCTGGCAGGCTGAGCAGTTAACATCTTGTTATCATGGCTGGCAGGCTGAGCAGTTAACATCTTGTTATCATGGCTGGCAGGCTGAGCAGTTAACATCTTGTTATCATGGCTGGCAGGCTGAGCAGTTAACATCTTGTTATCATGGCTGGCAGGCTGAGCAGTTAACATCTTGTTATCATGGCTGGCAGGCTGAGCAGTTAACATCTTGTTATCATGGCTGGCAGGCTGAGCAGTTAACATCTTGTTATCATGGCTGGCAGGCTGAGCAGTTCAGGGTAAATGATTCCAATATACAGTACTTCAGTCAACAGGATGTGCTGATAATAGAATGGAGCTAGCTGTTGTGTTTTTGGTGTACTGTCCTTTCTTCCTGCACTTTTAATGGTTTGGTAACATGTTTAAGTGGTATTCTCTAAGGGACTGGTAACGGGTTTAAGGATATTTTCTAAGGCACTGGTAACTGGTTTAAGGGGCTGATAACATATTTAATGGTGTTCTCCAAGGCTCTGATTCAGAGTTGAGGACTTAACCATGGTCCTCAGACTTAATACAAGTTGGTATTCAGACCTTTGCTACACATGTGCTTGTCTCTGAACTTGGACATCTCACCAGACATTTGTAATCGGCTCATCTTTAAGCACTTACATAATCAATGAGCTATAGCCTGATCATAACAGCCTATAGGAGACAAATAATAACTAAAATAATAACAAATGGTTTGATAAAGATCCACTCCCGGGGCGGCTGGGTGGCGCAGCGGACTAAGCGCTCGTCACCAACGCGAGAGAGACTGGTATCGAATCCGGCTGTCAGCGTTGCCTCCGGCTTGGCCGGCCGTCATACTGACTCAATTGGCAGAGTCAGCGGGAGGGAAGCCGGTGGGTGGTAATCTGGTCGTTGTAAACAGCGACTCCTACAGGTCGGTCAGGGCGCCTGCACAGAGAGGGAGGGAGATGGTGAAGGTAATGTGACCTCCCACACGTTACACTTCACCTCATGAGAGTCCGCGCTGCCAGGTGAAAAGAGGCTGCTGGCTGACTCCGCATTTACCGGAGGGGACATGTGATAGTATCTATCAAAAAATAAAATAAATAAAATAAAGATCCACTCCCAAATGAGATATAAGACCAAATAAATAGAGAAACGGGCCAAAATGCAGAAAACCCTTTTTCAAGACTGGAGCACCATGAAGATCTTTATGGTGCAAAATCTCCCTCAACAACATAAAGCAAAAGGCGCTTTGAGTGACAGACAGATTTGCGGTCTCCCTGCACCGTTATAATATAGTTCAGTCTCTGACCATCCTCAACCGTTATTATATAGTTCAGTCTGACCATCCTCAACCGTTATTATATAGTTCAGTCTGACCATCCTCAACCGTTATTATATAGTTCAGTCTCTGACCATCCTCAACCGTTATTATATAGTTCAGTCTGACCATCCTCAACCGTTATTATATAGTTCAGTCTCTGACCATCCTCAACCGTTATTATATAGTTCAGTCTGACCATCCTCAACCGTTATTATATAGTTCAGTCTGACCATCCTCAACTGTTATAATATAGTTCAGTCTCTGACCATCCTCAACCGTTATTATATAGTTCAGTCTGACCATCCTCAACCGTTATTATATAGTTCAGTCTGACCATCCTCAACCGTTATTATATAGTTCAGTCTCTGACCATCCTCAACCGTTATTATATAGTTCAGTCTGACCATCCTCAACCGTTATTATATAGTTCAGTCTCTGACCATCCTCAACCGTTATTATATAGTTCAGTCTCTGACCATCCTCAACCGTTATTATATAGTTCAGTCTCTGACCATCCTCAACCGTTATTATATAGTTCAGTCTCTGACCATCCTCAACCGTTATTATATAGTTCAGTCTGACCATCCTCAACCGTTATTATATAGTTCAGTCTGACCATCCTCAACCGTTATTATATAGTTCAGTCTGACCATCCTCAACCGTTATTATATAGTTCAGTCTCTGACCATCCTCAACCGTTATTATATAGTTCAGTCTCTGACCATCCTCAACCGTTATTATATAGTTCAGTAGAAATACTGTAGTACTACTGTACTGGTGTAGAAATACTGTAGTACTACTGTTCTGGTGTAGAAATACTGTAGTACAGAAATACTGTAGTACTACTGTTCTGGTGTAGAAATACTGTAGTACTACTGTTCTGGTGTAGAAATACTGTAGTACTACTGTACTAGTGTAGAAATACTGTACTGGTGTAGAAATACTGTAGTACTACTGTTCTGGTGTAGAAATACTGTAGTACTACTGTTCTGGTGTAGAAATACTGTAGTACTACTGTTCTGGTGTAGAAATACTGTAGTACTACTGTTCTGGTGTAGAAATACTGTAGTACTACTGTTCTGGTGTAGAAATACTGTAGTACTACTGTACTAGTGTAGCAATACTGTACCAGTGCATAACTACCATACTAGTGTAGTATTGTACTAGTATATAACCATTGTATTAGTGCACAACTACCATACTAATGTAGAACTAGTGTAGTGCTACTGTACTAGTGTATTAGACTTTTACTTGTGTATAACTACTAGGGCTGTACCGAATGCTTCGAAGCTTCGATCATAATGTTGACATTCGAATTCTAAATCAACATTTGAATTTTGAATTTTTAATAAAAAGATCTGTTTAAACCAATGGGGGTTTTCTTCACAGTTGCCGTTAAAGATTAGGCTACACTAATATTATACTATAAGACGTCACCATCACTTTCATACCAACCGTGTCCTTATTGGATTATTTATGTTGACGAAACTGATAAAGAAAGTTGATTTAATAAAAGAAAACGACTCATTTATATACTTTATTCAAATTGAGGATTTAGTTTGAAGAAAAAAAATTAATACTTCAATAGAAGCTTTGAATGTTAAAAAATGACATTCGGTACAGCCCTAATAACTACTGTACTAATGTAGTACTACTTTACTGGTGTATATTACTACTGTATTTGTGTATTACTACTGTTCTAATGTAGTACTAGTGTATATTACTATATTAGTGTAGTACTACTGTACTAGTGTATATAACTACTGTATTAGTGTAGTACTAATGCAGTGTTTCCCCTACCATTGCCCCGCCAACGGGACCCCCCGCCACCCCTAAAAGCGTGCTTTAATCCCAATAACGTTAGCGAGCTCGGTTCGTATCGATACTCATATTTTGACAATCCTGTGGCGAGTATCACGCCCAAGCGCAGCTCCGGCAGCTGGATTCACGCAAAATCATCACGCGAGATGTGAAAACAAACCATCTGGCAGAGTCAACAACAGCAGTAGCACGTGACACGTGAGTACGCCTATTTGGTCGCAAGCCGAAATAAGTCTCTGCTTTTTCCCCCCGCAATGGGTCAAATGCATCTAACATGCTTTGCATCCTCGCCATTCCTTTATGCCCACGTCGCGTTAAATACCTAAAAACTAATGTTAGCTGCTTACGCTAACTAAGCTAAGCTAACCTGATCAGAGGCATAGAGAAAACACCTTTCTGTGTGTGTACGTGTGTTTGCGTCCGATCTCTTTGGAAAGACCAGATGAGGTCAGAGGAGTTTGATAGTATTTACTGAGGATGGACAGATAATGTTGATATTTAAACATAAAAAACATAATACATAATAAATGTATTTATGATCATCATGCAACATATAAAACATGGTTGTAGGAACGGTTTGGGAGAGGGAGGGGTTTTAGGTTGTGAGTTCCAAAAAATGGAACTTAAAGTTTAAAGCTCAATATATCAAAACGTGGCACTTTACAGTGAACAGGAGGTCTATTTGTAACAATAGATTGTTTTTCATTTAAATGTCAAGAAGAGCAAAAAAAATGATATTTTCGTTGCCTTTTTTCAGTTGATCTAAATGTTACTGATTGTTAACACTAGGGATGTCCCGATCACGTTTTTTTGCTCCCGATCATGTGATTTTGAGTATCTACCGATACCGATATTTCCCGATCCGATAAAAAAATTTTATTTAAATATATATATATATTTTTTTTAACTTTTTTTTCAATTCAACAAACATGACCATGTTCACGTCTTAAACTCATACTGAGGCCTTAGTTTTGGTTTTAAATTGCATATCATCATTAATTTATTTATTGTCACAGAGCAGAAGAATTTTGCCAAAACAAACCAATAGTATCCAGCTGCAGAACGGCAGACCAGCCACACACTCGCACCCAAACGCATTTCCTTTGATTTAATTATACATCAAATGATTTATGTCAAGGATTGCAATGCCTCGCTTGAATGAAGTTAACTTTTCACCTGGATAACGTCAACATTCAGGGTGAATGTAATGTGAGAAATTGGGATTAAAAAAAAATTTAAATAAAAATAAATTTTAATTTGTGTCAGAGTGTGGCTGGTCTGCCGATCGACATACAGCCCAAGCTAGAGAGTTTCCAAGGATGTGCAATACCGGGCGCAAGGCGGCGGTATTGGACGTTTGCGATCTCAGACTCAACCCCAATGATAACACAGGCTCCCTCGATGGATTATGAATGGGAATATCGAATAAAATAAATAACGATAGGAAACAAGCGATGCCCCCCCCCCCTGAAAAAAATCTTAGGGGAAACACGAATCTAGTACTACTGTAGAGTAACTACCCTGGGGCGTAGCTGTAGACTGATGGGTTCATGGATCTGGTGTGTGTGTCTGTTGCTCTCTGTCTGTCTGCTGTTGTGTGTTGTCTGTCTCTGTGTCTGTTGTCTGTCTCTGTGTCTGTTGTCTGTCTCTGTGTCTTGTCTGTCTGTGTGTGTGTTGTTGTCTGTCTGTTTGTGTCTGTTGTCTGTCTCTGTGTGTTGTTGTCTGTCTGTTTGTGTTGTTGTCTGTCTCTGTGTCTTGTCTGTCTGTCTCTGTGTGTTGTTGTCTGTCTCTGTGTGTGTTGTCTGTCTCTGTGTGTTGTCTGTCTGTGTGTGTGTTGTTGTCTGTCTGTTTGTGTCTGTTGTCTGTCTCTGTGTGTTGTTGTCTGTCTGTGTGTGTTGTTGTCTGTCTCTGTGTCTGTTGTCTGTCTCTGTGTGTTATCTGTCTCTGTGTCTGTTGTCTGTCTCTGTGTGTGTTGTCTGTCTCTGTGTGTTGTCTGTCTCTGTGTGTTGTCTGTCTCTGTGTCTGTCTCTGTGTTGTCTGTCTCTGTCTGTTGTCTGTCTCTGTGTGTCTGTTGTCTGTCTCTGTGTCTGTTGTCTGTCTCTGTGTCTGTTGTCTGTCTCTGTGTGTGTCTTGTCTGTCTCTGTGTCTGTTGTCTGTGTCTGTTGTCTGTCTCTGTTGTCTGTCTCTGTGTCTGTTGTCTGTCTCTGTGTCTGTTGTCTGTCTCTGTGTCTGTTGTCTGTCTCTGTGTGTCTGTTGTCTGTCTCTGTGTGTTGTTGTCTGTCTCTGTGTCTGTTGTTTGTCTCTGTGTGTTGTTGTCTGTCTCTGTGTGTGTCTGTTGTCTGTCTCTGTGTCTGTTGTCTGTCTCTGTGTCTGTTGTCTGTCTCTGTGTGTCTGTCTCTGTCTGTTGTCTGTCTCTGTGTGTCTGTTGTCTGTCTCTGTGTCTGTTGTCTGTCTCTGTGTGTGTCTGTTGTCTGTCTCTGTGTCTGTTGTCTGTGTCTGTTGTCTGTCTCTGTGTGTCTGTTGTCTGTCTCTGTGTCTGTTGTCTGTCTCTGTGTGTTGTTGTCTGTCTCTGTGTGTGTCTGTTGTTTGTCTCTGTGTGTGTCTGTTGTCTGTCTCTGTGTCTGTTGTCTGTCTCTGTGTGTCTGTTGTCTGTCTCTGTGTCTGTTGTCTGTCTCTGTGTCTGTTGTCTGTCTCTGTGTGTCTGTTGTCTGTCTCTGTGTCTGTTGTCTGTCTCTGTGTGTTGTTGTCTGTCTCTGTGTGTGTCTGTTGTTTGTCTCTGTGTGTGTCTGTTGTCTGTCTCTGTCTGTTGTCTGTCTCTGTGTGTCTGTTGTCTGTCTCTGTGTCTGTTGTCTGTCTCTGTGTCTGTTGTCTGTCTCTGTGTGTGTTGATGTCAGTGTCTAACTAAACTAAACTCTGTTCTCTTTAACATTGCAGTATTCCCTTTGATAGGATATCAGACATCAATTTTTCACTGAATACAAATGAAAGTGTAAGTATTGTGATTCTGTATTATATTACATTAAGTAGAGCCCAACCGATATATTGGTTGGCCGATATTGGCTCATCAAAGATATATATATGTTTATGTTAACGATATCCCACCACATTTCTAAGCTAGTGTGAAGGTACTGGTCTGGTATCATATGAAACTAGAGGTGTTGACGAAATCAAAGGTAGCATGTCATGCTAGCTGTCTGGCAAAGGTAGCATGTCATGCTAGCTGTCTGGCAAAGATACCATGTCATGCTAGCTCACTGGCAAAGGTACCATGTCATGCTAGCTCACTGGCAAAGGTACCATGTCATGCTAGCTCACTGGCAAAGATAGCATGTCATGCTAGCTGTCTGGCAAAGGTACCATGTCATGCTAGCTCACTGGCAAAGGTAGCATGTCATGCTAGCTGTCTGGCAAAGGTACCATGTCATGCTAGCTGTCTGGCAAAGGTACCATGTCATGCTAGCTGTCTGGCAAAGGTACCATGTCATGCTAGCTGTCTGGCAAAGGGGGTAGGTTTTACTCCAAGGTTATGCTATTTCAAATGCCATGGGCATGGCCATATTCAAAGGGGTCCCTTGACTTCTCACCTCAAGATATTATCTGAATGAAAATGGAATCAGACAAGACTCCTCTTTACAGCCAAGCTCATTTACACTAGTCACATGCAGAATTAGGCCCAAACCATGCCATTTTTTGCATTCAGTACAAATGTATTACTTCAGCCTGTAATATACACAGTATATTCATATCCAGTACATTTTGTTCAACTGTAAAATATCTCACCTCCAGTACAAATCCTTGTCACAACTTTTTGATAACTAAGTTTGAGGGATCTTTGCTAAAAATGTGTGTGAATATCATTAATATATTGATTTACTTCCAAATATTGGTATCGGACTAAAAAATCCAGTCAGTCGGGCTCTTTTATTCAGTGTTGTCTCTGCTGCTGCCTGAACACCTCTGACTAGTGATGCACGATATATCGGCCGGCGATATAATACCGGCCGATATGGCAGTTTTTTTTTACACATCGGTATCGGTCCGATATCAAGATAGGGCCGATATGGGCCGATAAATAATAATAATAATAATAATTTGTACATGTTTTGGCCTTAAATATTTTCAAAATATCAGTAATTTCTGAAAATAAGTTACAAAAGTAAAAAAATAAAAAGAAGTGTTTTGGAAAATAGCTCTTTATTTGATTATCATAAAAAAGTGTTTTCTATACAGAGTATCGACATCTGTAAATATCGGTATCGGCCAGAACAGCAATATTAATATCGGTTATCGGTATCGGCCACAATTTTCACATCGGTGCATCACTACCTCTGACTACAACCAGGTAACCGTTCTAACATTATAACCAGGTCTTTAAGAACCAGAGAACCGTTCTAACATTATAACCAGGTCTTTAACTCATTGAGCGCCACGCTGTTTTTCCATCTGTACTGCCTGGCGCCCGCGTTATTGACCATTTTCACGATGTTTGCGGACCCATCGTATATTCTATATTATAGCTATATATATATATATATATATATATTATAGGGCTCATTTGACGGGCACTATTTATATTCCAACAGGGACAAACCAGTTAATTTCTACATACTTTCGTTTGCGCGCTATTCCACGCTAAACATCGCCCCGTTTCAAAATAATCCAGTCTCGTTTTCTAGATTGTGAGATCTAAATTATAAATATGCGCAAATCGTTCGGGTTGCTCGCCTGAAACCTATATTATTTCCAAATCAAAGGTATATACCATATTAGATGTTTCTTCACAAAGTCATCAAGGGGGGGGGGGTCGTTTTACGAAGCTGTGATCGTTACCAAAAGCATGTTTTAGGTTCGGTAAAATAGACTAGATGTTTCAGGGTTAGATGTTTCAGGGTTAGATGTTTCAGAACTCCAGGGTTAGATGTTTCAGGGTTAGATGTTTCAGAACTCCAGGGTTAGATGTTTCAGGGTTAGATGTTTCAGAACTCCAGGGTTAGATGGTTCAGGGTTAGATGTTTCAGGGTTAGATGTTTCAGGGTTAGATGTTTCAGGGCTCCAGGGTTAGATGTTTCAGGGTTAGATGTTTCAGGGTTAGATGTCTCAGGACTCCAGGGTTAGATGTTTCAGAACTCCAGGGTTAGATGTTTCAGAACTCCAGGGTTATATGTTTCAGGGTTAGATGTTTCAGGGTTAGATGTTTCAGAACTCCAGGGTTAGATGTTTCAGGGTTAGATGTCTCAGAACTCCAGGGTTAGATGTTTCAGGGTTAGATGTTTCAGAACTCCAGGGTTAGATGTTTCAGGGTTAGATGTCTCAGGGTTAGATGTTTCAGGGTTAGATGTTTCAGGGTTAGATGTCTCAGGGTTAGATGTTTCAGGGTTAGATGTTTCAGGGTTAGATGTTTCAGGGTTAGATGTCTCAGAACTCCAGGGTTAGATGTTTCAGAACTCCAGGGTTAGATGTTTCAGGGTTAGATGTTTCAGAACTCCAGGGTTAGATGTTTCAGGGTTAGATGTCTCAGAACTCCAGGGTTAGATGTTTCAGAACTCCAGGGTTAGATGTTTCAGGGTTAGATGTTTCAGAACTCCAGGGTTAGATGTTTCAGGGTTAGATGTTTCAGAACTCCAGGGTTAGATGTTTCAGGGTTAGATGTTTCAGAACTCCAGGGTTAGATGTTTCAGGGTTAGATGTTTCAGAACTCCAGGGTTAGATGTCTCGGGGCTCCAGGGTTAGATGTTTCAGGGTTAGATGTCTCAGGGTTAGATGTTTCAGGGTTAGATGTTTCAGGGTTAGATGTTTCAGGGTTAGATGTTTCAGGGTTAGATGTTTCAGGGTTAGATGTCTCAGGACTCCAGGGTTAGATGTCTCAGGACTCCAGGGTTAGATGTCTCAGGGTTAGATGTCTCAGAACTCCAGGGTTAGATGTCTCAGAACTCCAGGGTTAGATGTTTCAGGGTTAGATGTTTCAGGGTTAGATGTCTCAGAACTCCAGGGTTAGATGTTTCAGGGTTAGATGTTTCAGAACTCCAGGGTTAGATGTTTCAGGGTTAGATGTCTCAGAACTCCAGGGTTAGATGTTTCAGAACTCCAGGGTTAGATGTTTCAGGGTTAGATGTTTCAGAACTCCAGGGTTAGATGTTTCAGGGTTAGATGTTTCAGAACTCCAGGGTTAGATGTTTCAGGGTTAGATGTTTCAGAACTCCAGGGTTAGATGTTCCAGGGTTAGATGTTTCAGAACTCCAGGGTTAGATGTTTCAGAACTCCAGGGTTAGATGTTTCAGGGTTAGATGTTTCAGAACTCCAGGGTTAGATGTTTCAGGGTTAGATGTCTCAGAACTCCAGGGTTAGATGTTTCAGGGTTAGATGTCTCAGAACTCCAGGGTTAGATGTTTCAGGGTTAGATGTCTCGGGGCTCCAGGGTTAGATGTTTCAGAACTCCAGGGTTAGATGTTTCAGGGTTAGATGTCTCAGAACTCCAGGGTTAGATGTTTCAGGGTTAGATGTCTCGGGGCTCCAGGGTTAGATGTTTCAGAACTCCAGGGTTAGATGTTTCAGGGTTAGATGTCTCAGAACTCCAGGGTTAGATGTTTCAGGGTTAGATGTCTCAGAACTCCAGGGTTAGATGTTTCAGGGTTAGATGTCTCAGAACTCCAGGGTTAGATGTTTCAGGGTTAGATGTCTCGGGGCTCCAGGGTTAGATGTTTCAGAACTCCAGGGTTAGATGTTTCAGGGTTAGATGTCTCGGGGCTCCAGGGTTAGATGTCTCAGGACTCCAGCGTTAGATGTCTCAGGACTCCAGGGTTAGATGTTTCAGGGTTAGATGTCTCGGGGCTCCAGGGTTAGATGTCTCAGGACTCCAGCGTTAGATGTCTCAGGACTCCAGGGTTAGATGTTTCAGGGTTAGATGTCTCGGGGCTCCAGGGTTAGATGTCTCAGGACTCCAGCGTTAGATGTCTCAGGACTCCAGGGTTAGATGTTTCAGGGTTAGATGTCTCGGGGCTCCAGGGTTAGATGTTTCAGGGTTAGATGTCTCGGGGCTCCAGGGTTAGATGTTTCAGGGTTAGATGTCTCGGGGCTCCAGGGTTAGATGTTTCAGGGTTAGATGTCTCGGGGCTCCAGGGTTAGATGTTTCAGGGTTAGATGTTTCAGGGTTAGATGTCTCGGGGCTCCAGGGTTAGATGTTTCAGGGTTAGATGTCTCGGGGCTCCAGGGTTAGATGTTTCAGGGTTAGGGGGAAAAAGGGCTCAGTGTCTTCCTGTGGTTGTCTTGAAGGCCAGTTAAACTTAGCCGTAGTATCTGTGTTGTTCTAATAACTTCTAATACTAGTACTTAATAATACTATAATAAATCGGATAACCATGTTTATTTCGCTACTATGTCAGAGAGGCTGAAGGGTTCCTGTTGGGTTTGGAGTAGTCCATGTATTTTTTACATAAAAGTGAACACCATACATCTTCTATTATAAACATTGTTTTAATATGGAACACCATACAGTGTTTATGATGTGTAACGTGTTGTAGCCAGATGTGTAACGTGTTGTAGCCAGATGTGTAACGTGGTGTAGCCAGATGTGTAACGTGGTGTAGCCAGATGTGTAACGTGGTGTAGCCAGATGTGTAAAGTGGTGTAGCCAGATGTGTAACGTGTTGTAGCCAGATGTGTAACGTGTTGTAGCCAGATGTGTAATGTGGTGTAGCCAGATGTGTAACGTGGTGTAGCCAGATGTGTAACGTGTTGTAGCCAGATGTGTAATGTGGTGTAGCCAGATGTGTAACGTGGTGTAGCCAGATGTGTAACGTGGTGTAGCCAGATGTGTAAAGTGGTGTAGCCAGATGTGTAACGTGGTGTAGCCAGATGTGTAACGTGGTGTAGCCAGATGTGTAACGTGGTGTAGCCAGATGTGTAACGTGGTGTAGCCAGATGTGTACCGTGGTGTAGCCAGATGTGCGTGGTGTAGCCAGATGTGCGTGGTGTAGCCAGATGTGTAACGTGGTGTAGCCAGATGTGCGTGGTGTAGCCAGATGTGTAACGTGGTGTAGCCAGATGTGTAACGTGGTGTAGCCAGATGTGTAACGTGGTGTAGCCAGATGTGTAACGTGGTGTAGCCAGATGTGTAACGTGGTGTAGCCAGATGTGTACCGTGGTGTAGCCAGACAACATCTATCAACATACACCTTCAACACTGTTTGAGTTGTTCTGTCTGATGTGACGAACAGATGTTGATGTTGTTGTTGTTGTTGACTCCAGGCCAACATGGCTCTGTTTGAGGCGCGCTGTAAAGAGAAGATCCAGCAGTTTCAGGACACGGGTTCTGATGAAGAGGACATCTGGGATGAGAAAGACGTCACCTTCGCCCCCGAGACTCAGAGACGCCCCAGGTAACACACACGCATTGTGTACATCATCTCTCTTCTCGTCTTGTTGTGAACACTGTTTGGTGTGAGTGTCTCTCTCTTCTCTTGTTGTGAACACTGTTTGGTGTGAGTGTCTCTCTCTTGTCTTGTTGTGAACACTGTTTGGTGTGAGTGTCTCTCTCTTGTTGTGAACACTGTTTGGTGTGAGTGTCTCTCTCTTGTTGTGAACACTGTTTGGTGTGAGTGTCTCTCTCTCTCTTGTCTTGTTGTGAACACTGTTTGGTGTGAGTGTCTCTCTCTTGTCTTGTTGTGAACACTGTTTGGTGTGAGTGTCTCTCTCTTGTTGTGAACACTGTTTGGTGTGAGTGTCTCTCTCTTGTTGTGAACACTGTTTGGTGTGAGAGTCTCTCACTCTTGTCTTGTTGTGAACACTGTTTGGTGTGAGTGTCTCTCTCTTGTTGTGAACACTGTTTGGTGTGAGAGTCTCTCTCTCTTGTCTTGTTGTGAACACTGTTTGGTGTGAGTGTCTCTCTCTTGTTGTGAACACTGTTTGGTGTGAGTGTCTCTCTCTTGTCTTGTTGTGAACACTGTTTGGTGTGAGTGTCTCTCTCTTGTCTTGTTGTGAACACTGTTTGGTGTGAGTGTCTCTCTCTCTTGTCTTGTTGTGAACACTGTTTGGTGTGAGAGTCTCTCTCTTGTCTTGTTGTGAACACTGTTTGGTGTGAGTGTCTCTCTCTCTTGTCTTGTTGTGAACACTGTTTGGTGTGAGTGTCTCTCTCTTGTCTTGTTGTGAACACTGTTTGGTGTGAGTGTCTCTCTCTCTTGTCTTGTTGTGAACACTGTTTGGTGTGAGAGTCTCTCTCTTGTCTTGTTGTGAACACTGTTTGGTGTGAGTGTCTCTCTCTTGTTGTGAACACTGTTTGGTGTGAGTGTCTCTCTCTTGTTGTGAACACTGTTTGGTGTGAGTGTCTCTCTCTCTTGTCTTGTTGTGAACACTGTTTGGTGTGAGAGTCTCTCTCTTGTTGTGAACACTGTTTGGTGTGAGTGTCTCTCTCTCTTGTCTTGTTGTGAACACTGTTTGGTGTGAGAGTCTCTCTCTTGTTGTGAACACTGTTTGGTGTGAGAGTCTCTCTCTTGTTGTGAACACTGTTTGGTGTGAGTGTCTCTCTCTTGTTGTGAACACTGTTTGGTGTGAGAGTCTCTCTCTCTTGTCTTGTTGTGAACACTGTTTGGTGTGAGTGTCTCTCTCTTGTCTTGTTGTGAACACTGTTTGGTGTGAGTGTCTCTCTCTCTCTCTTGTCTTGTTGTGAACACTGTTTGGTGTGAGTGTCTCTCTCTTGTTGTGAACACTGTTTGGTGTGAGTGTCTCTCTCTTGTCTTGTTGTGAACACTGTTTGGTGTGAGTGTCTCTCTCTCTTGTCTTGTTGTGAACACTGTTTGGTGTGAGTGTCTCTCTCTCTTGTCTTGTTGTGAACACTGTTTGGTGTGAGTGTCTCTCTCTTGTCTTGTTGTGAACACTGTTTGGTGTGAGTGTCTCTCTCTTGTCTTGTTGTGAACACTGTTTGGTGTGAGTGTCTCTCTCTCTTGTCTTGTTGTGAACACTGTTTGGTGTGAGAGTCTCTCTCTCTTGTCTTGTTGTGAACACTGTTTGGTGTGAGTGTCTCTCTCTCTTGTCTTGTTGTGAACACTGTTTGGTGTGAGTGTCTCTCTCTCTTGTCTTGTTGTGAACACTGTTTGGTGTGAGTGTCTCTCTCTTGTTGTGAACACTGTTTGGTGTGAGTGTCTCTCTCTCTTGTCTTGTTGTGAACACTGTTTGGTGTGAGTGTCTCTCTCTTGTTGTGAACACTGTTTGGTGTGAGAGTCTCTCTCTCTTGTGTTGTTGTGAACACTGTTTGGTGTGAGTGTCTCTCTCTTGTTGTGAACACTGTTTGGTGTGAGTGTCTCTCTCTCTCTTGTTGTGAACACTGTTTGGTGTGAGTGTCTCTCTCTCTTGTCTTGTTGTGAACACTGTTTGGTGTGAGTGTCTCTCTCTTGTTGTGAACACTGTTTGGTGTGAGTGTCTCTCTCTTGTTGTGAACACTGTTTGGTGTGAGTGTCTCTCTCTTGTTGTGAACACTGTTTGGTGTGAGTGTCTCTCTCTTGTTGTGAACACTGTTTGGTGTGAGTGTCTCTCTCTTGTTGTGAACACTGTTTGGTGTGAGTGTCTCTCTCTCTTGTCTTGTTGTGAACACTGTTTGGTGTGAGTGTCTCTCTCTCTTGTCTTGTTGTGAACACTGTTTGGTGTGAGTGTCTCTCTCTCTTGTCTTGTTGTGAACACTGTTTGGTGTGAGTGTCTCTCTCTTGTTGTGAACACTGTTTGGTGTGAGTGTCTCTCTCTCTCTTGTTGTGAACACTGTTTGGTGTGAGTGTCTCTCTCTCTTGTCTTGTTGTGAACACTGTTTGGTGTGAGTGTCTCTCTCTCTTGTCTTGTTGTGAACACTGTTTGGTGTGAGTGTCTCTCTTGTTGTGAACACTGTTTGGTGTGAGTGTCTCTCTCTCTCTCTCTTGTTGTGAACACTGTTTAGTGTGAGTGTCTCTCTCTCTTGTCTTGTTGTGAACACTGTTTGGTGTGAGTGTCTCTCTCTCTTGTCTTGTTGTGAACACTGTTTGGTGTGAGTGTCTCTCTCTCTTGTCTTGTTGTGAACACTGTTTGGTGTGAGTGTCTCTCTCTCTCTCTCTTGTTGTGAACACTGTTTGGTGTGAGTGTCTCTCTCTTGTTGTGAACACTGTTTGGTGTGAGTGTCTCTCTCTCTTGTCTTGTTGTGAACACTGTTTGGTGTGAGTGTCTCTCTCTTGTTGTGAACACTGTTTGGTGTGAGTGTCTCTCTCTTGTTGTGAACACTGTTTGGTGTGAGTGTCTCTCTCTTGTTGTGAACACTGTTTGGTGTGAGTGTCTCTCTCTCTTGTCTTGTTGTGAACACTGTTTGGTGTGAGTGTCTCTCTCTTGTCTTGTTGTGAACACTGTTTGGTGTGAGTGTCTCTCTCTCTTGTCTTGTTGTGAACACTGTTTGGTGTGAGTGTCTCTCTCTTGTTGTGAACACTGTTTGGTGTGAGTGTCTCTCTCTTGTCTTGTTGTGAACACTGTTTGGTGTGAGTGTCTCTCTCTTGTTGTGAACACTGTTTGGTGTGAGTGTCTCTCTCTTGTTGTGAACACTGTTTGGTGTGAGTGTCTCTCTCTTGTTGTGAACACTGTTTGGTGTGAGTCTCTCTCTCTCTTGTCTTGTTGTGAACACTGTTTGGTGTGAGTGTCTCTCTCTTGTCTTGTTGTGAACACTGTTTGGTGTGAGTGTCTCTCTCTTGTTGTGAACACTGTTTGGTGTGAGTGTCTCTCTCTTGTTGTGAACACTGTTTGGTGTGAGTGTCTCTCTCTTGTTGTGAACACTGTTTGGTGTGAGTGTCTCTCTCTTGTTGTGAACACTGTTTGGTGTGAGTGTCTCTCTCTTGTTGTGAACACTGTTTGGTGTGAGTGTCTCTCTCTCTTGTCTTGTTGTGAACACTGTTTGGTGTGAGTGTCTCTCTCTCTTGTCTTGTTGTGAACACTGTTTGGTGTGAGTGTCTCTCTCTCTTGTCTTGTTGTGAACACTGTTTGGTGTGAGTGTCTCTCTCTTGTTGTGAACACTGTTTGGTGTGAGTGTCTCTCTCTCTCTTGTTGTAAACACTGTTTGGTGTGAGTGTCTCTCTCTCTTGTCTTGTTGTGAACACTGTTTGGTGTGAGTGTCTCTCTCTCTTGTCTTGTTGTGAACACTGTTTGGTGTGAGTGTCTCTCTCTTGTTGTGAACACTGTTTGGTGTGAGTGTCTCTCTCTCTCTCTTGTTGTGAACACTGTTTAGTGTGAGTGTCTCTCTCTCTTGTCTTGTTGTGAACACTGTTTGGTGTGAGTGTCTCTCTCTCTTGTCTTGTTGTGAACACTGTTTGGTGTGAGTGTCTCTCTCTCTTGTCTTGTTGTGAACACTGTTTGGTGTGAGTGTCTCTCTCTCTCTCTTGTTGTGAACACTGTTTGGTGTGAGTGTCTCTATCTTGTTGTGAACACTGTTTGGTGTGAGTGTCTCTCTCTCTTGTCTTGTTGTGAACACTGTTTGGTGTGAGTGTCTCTCTCTTGTTGTGAACACTGTTTGGTGTGAGTGTCTCTCTCTTGTTGTGAACACTGTTTGGTGTGAGTGTCTCTCTCTCTTGTCTTGTTGTGAACACTGTTTGGTGTGAGTGTCTCTCTCTTGTCTTGTTGTGAACACTGTTTGGTGTGAGTGTCTCTCTCTTGTTGTGAACACTGTTTGGTGTGAGTGTCTCTCTCTTGTCTTGTTGTGAACACTGTTTGGTGTGAGAGTCTCTCTCTCTTGTCTTGTTGTGAACACTGTTTGGTGTGAGTGTCTCTCTCTTGTTGTGAACACTGTTTGGTGTGAGTGTCTCTCTCTTGTTGTGAACACTGTTTGGTGTGAGTGTCTCTCTCTTGTTGTGAACACTGTTTGGTGTGAGTGTCTCTCTCTTGTTGTGAACACTGTTTGGTGTGAGTGTCTCTCTCTTGTTGTGAACACTGTTTGGTGTGAGTGTCTCTCTCTTGTTGTGAACACTGTTTGGTGTGAGAGTCTCTCTCTCTCTTGTCTTGTTGTGAACACTGTTTGGTGTGAGTGTCTCTCTCTTGTTGTGAACACTGTTTGGTGTGAGTGTCTCTCTCTTGTTGTGAACACTGTTTGGTGTGAGTGTCTCTCTCTTGTCTTGTTGTGAACACTGTTTGGTGTGAGTGTCTCTCTTGTTGTGAACACTGTTTGGTGTGAGTGTCTCTCTCTTGTTGTGAACACTGTTTGGTGTGAGTGTCTCTCTCTTGTTGTGAACACTGTTTGGTGTGAGTGTCTCTCTCTTGTCTTGTTGTGAACACTGTTTGGTGTGAGTGTCTCTCTCTCTTGTCTTGTTGTGAACACTGTTTGGTGTGAGTGTCTCTCTCTCTTGTCTTGTTGTGAACACTGTTTGGTGTGAGTGTCTCTCTCTTGTTGTGAACACTGTTTGGTGTGAGTGTCTCTCTCTTGTTGTGAACACTGTTTGGTGTGAGTGTCTCTCTCTTGTTGTGAACACTGTTTGGTGTGAGAGTCTCTCTCTCTCTTGTCTTGTTGTGAACACTGTTTGGTGTGAGTGTCTCTCTCTTGTTGTGAACACTGTTTGGTGTGAGTGTCTCTCTCTTGTTGTGAACACTGTTTGGTGTGAGTGTCTCTCTCTTGTCTTGTTGTGAACACTGTTTGGTGTGAGAGTCTCTCTCTTGTTGTGAACACTGTTTGGTGCGAGTGTCTCTCTCTTGTTGTGAACACTGTTTGGTGTGAGTGTCTCTCTCTTGTTGTGAACACTGTTTGGTGTGAGTGTCTCTCTCTTGTTGTGAACACTGTTTGGTGTGAGTGTCTCTCTCTTGTTGTGAACACTGTTTGGTGTGAGTGTCTCTCTCTTGTCTTGTTGTGAACACTGTTTGGTGTGAGTGTCTCTCTCTCTTCTTGTTGTGAACACTGTTTGGTGTGAGTGTCTCTCTCTCTTGTCTTGTTGTGAACACTGTTTGGTGTGAGTGTCTCTCTCTTGTTGTGAACACTGTTTGGTGTGAGTGTCTCTCTCTCTTGTCTTGTTGTGAACACTGTTTGGTGTGAGTGTCTCTCTCTTGTTGTGAACACTGTTTTGTGTGAGTGTCTCTCTCTTGTTGTGAACACTGTTTGGTGTGAGTGTCTCTCTCTTGTTGTGAACACTGTTTGGTGTGAGAGTCTCTCTCTCTCTTGTCTTGTTGTGAACACTGTTTGGTGTGAGTGTCTCTCTCTTGTTGTGAACACTGTTTGGTGTGAGTGTCTCTCTCTTGTTGTGAACACTGTTTGGTGTGAGTGTCTCTCTCTTGTCTTGTTGTGAACACTGTTTGGTGTGAGTGTCTCTCTCTCTTGTTGTGAACACTGTTTGGTGTGAGTGTCTCTCTCTTGTTGTGAACACTGTTTGGTGTGAGTGTCTCTCTCTTGTTGTGAACACTGTTTGGTGTGAGTGTCTCTCTTGTTGTGAACACTGTTTGGTGTGAGTGTCTCTCTCTTGTCTTGTTGTGAACACTGTTTGGTGTGAGTGTCTCTCTCTCTTGTCTTGTTGTGAACACTGTTTGGTGTGAGTGTCTCTCTCTCTTGTCTTGTTGTGAACACTGTTTGGTGTGAGTGTCTCTCTCTTGTTGTGAACACTGTTTGGTGTGAGTGTCTCTCTCTCTTGTCTTGTTGTGAACACTGTTTGGTGTGAGTGTCTCTCTCTCTTGTCTTGTTGTGAACACTGTTTGGTGTAAGTGTTTCTCTCTCTCTTGTCTTGTTGTGAACACTGTTTGGTGTGAGTGTCTCTCTCTCTTGTCTTGTTGTGAACACTGTTTGGTGTGAGTGTCTCTCTCTTGTTGTGAACACTGTTTGGTGTGAGTGTCTCTCTCTCTTGTCTTGTTGTGAACACTGTTTGGTGTGAGTGTCTCTCTCTTGTCTTGTTGTGAACACTGTTTGGTGTGAGTCTCTCTCTCTTGTCTTGTTGTGAACACTGTTTGGTGTGAGTGTCTCTCTCTTGTCTTGTTGTAAACACTGTTTGGTGTGAGAGTCTCTCTCTCTCTTGTCTTGTAGTGAACACTGTTTGGTGTGAGTGTCTCTCTCTTGTCTTGTTGTGAACACTGTTTGGTGTGAGTGTCTCTCTCTCTTGTCTTGTTGTGAACACTGTTTGGTGTGAGTGTCTCTCTCTTGTTGTGAACACTGTTTGGTGTGAGTGTCTCTCTCTTGTCTTGTTGTGAACACTGTTTGGTGTGAGTGTCTCTCTCTTGTCTTGTTGTGAACACTGTTTGGTGTGAGTGTCTCTCTCTTGTCTTGTTGTGAACACTGTTTGGTGTGAGTGTCTCTCTCTTGTTGTGAACACTGTTTGGTGTGAGAGTCTCTCTCTCTTGTCTTGTTGTGAACACTGTTTGGTGTGAGTGTCTCTCTCTTGTTGTGAACACTGTTTGGTGTGAGTGTCTCTCTCTTGTTGTGAACACTGTTTGGTGTGAGTGTCTCTCTCTTGTCTTGTTGTGAACACTGTTTGGTGTGAGTGTCTCTCTCTTGTTGTGAACACTGTTTGGTGTGAGTGTCTCTCTCTTGTTGTGAACACTGTTTGGTGTGAGTGTCTCTCTCTTGTCTTGTTGTGAACACTGTTTGGTGTGAGTGTCTCTCTCTTGTCTTGTTGTGAACACTGTTTGGTGTGAGTGTCTCTCTCTTGTTGTGAACACTGTTTGGTGTGAGAGTCTCTCTCTCTCTTGTCTTGTTGTGAACACTGTTTGGTGTGAGTGTCTCTCTCTTGTTGTGAACACTGTTTGGTGTGAGAGTCTCTCTCTCTTGTCTTGTTGTGAACACTGTTTGGTGTGAGTGTCTCTCTCTCTCTTGTCTTGTTGTGAACACTGTTTGGTGTGAGTGTCTCTCTCTTGTTGTGAACACTGTTTGGTGTGAGTGTCTCTCTCTCTTGTCTTGTTGTGAACACTGTTTGGTGTGAGTGTCTCTCTCTTGTCTTGTTGTGAACACTGTTTGGTGTGAGTGTCTCTCTCTTGTTGTGAACACTGTTTGGTGTGAGTGTCTCTCTCTCTCTTGTCTTGTTGTGAACACTGTTTGGTGTGAGTGTCTCTCTCTCTCTCTTGTTGTGAACACTGTTTGGTGTGAGTGTCTCTCTCTTGTTGTGAACACTGTTTGGTGTGAGTGTCTCTCTCTCTTGTCTTGTTGTGAACACTGTTTGGTGTGAGTGTCTCTCTCTCTCTCTTGTTGTGAACACTGTTTGGTGTGAGTGTCTCTCTCTTGTTGTGAACACTGTTTGGTGTGAGTGTCTCTCTCTTGTTGTGAACACTGTTTGGTGTGAGTGTCTCTCTCTCTCTTGTCTTGTTGTGAACACTGTTTGGTGTGAGTGTCTCTCTCTTGTTGTGAACACTGTTTGGTGTGAGTGTCTCTCTCTTGTCTTGTTGTGAACACTGTTTGGTGTGAGTGTCTCTCTCTCTCTTGTCTTGTTGTGAACACTGTTTGGTGTGAGTGTCTCTCTCTTGTTGTGAACACTGTTTGGTGTGAGTGTCTCTCTCTCTTGTCTTGTTGTGAACACTGTTTGGTGTGAGTGTCTCTCTCTCTTGTCTTGTTGTGAACACTGTTTGGTGTGAGTGTCTCTCTCTCTTGTCTTGTTGTGAACACTGTTTGGTGTGAGTGTCTCTCTTGTTGTGAACACTGTTTGGTGTGAGTGTCTCTCTCTCTTGTCTTGTTGTGAACACTGTTTGGTGTGAGTGTCTCTCTCTTGTTGTGAACACTGTTTGGTGTGAGTGTCTCTCTCTTGTCTTGTTGTGAACACTGTTTGGTGTGAGTGTCTCTCTCTTGTTGTGAACACTGTTTGGTGTGAGAGTCTCTCTCTTGTTGTGAACACTGTTTGGTGTGAGTGTCTCTCTCTCTTGTCTTGTTGTGAACACTGTTTGGTGTGAGAGTCTCTCTCTTGTTGTGAACACTGTTTGGTGTGAGTGTCTCTCTCTTGTTGTGAACACTGTTTGGTGTGAGTGTCTCTCTCTTGTCTTGTTGTGAACACTGTTTGGTGTGAGTGTCTCTCTCTCTCTTGTTGTGAACACTGTTTGGTGTGAGTGTCTCTCTCTCTCTTGTTGTGAACACTGTTTGGTGTGAGTGTCTCTCTCTTGTCTTGTTGTGAACACTGTTTGGTGTGAGTGTCTCTCTCTCTCTTGTTGTGAACACTGTTTGGTGTGAGTGTCTCTCTCTTGTCTTGTTGTGAACACTGTTTGGTGTGAGTGTCTCTCTCTTGTCTTGTTGTGAACACTGTTTGGTGTGAGTGTCTCTCTCTCTCTTGTTGTGAACACTGTTTGGTGTGAGTGTCTCTCTCTCTTGTCTTGTTGTGAACACTGTTTGGTGTGAGTGTCTCTCTCTTGTTGTGAACACTGTTTGGTGTGAGTGTCTCTCTCTCTCTTGTCTTGTTGTGAACACTGTTTGGTGTGAGTGTCTCTCTCTCTTGTCTTGTTGTGAACACTGTTTGGTGTGAGTGTCTCTCTCTTGTTGTGAACACTGTTTGGTGTGAGTGTCTCTCTCTCTTGTCTTGTTGTGAACACTGTTTGGTGTGAGTGTCTCTCTCTCTCTCTTGTTGTGAACACTGTTTGGTGTGAGTGTCTCTCTCTCTCTTGTCTTGTTGTGAACACTGTTTGGTGTGAGTGTCTCTCTCTTGTTGTGAACACTGTTTGGTGTGAGTCTCTCTCTCTCTCTTGTTGTGAACACTGTTTGGTGTGAGTGTCTCTCTCTTGTCTTGTTGTGAACACTGTTTGGTGTGAGTGTCTCTCTCTTGTTGTGAACACTGTTTGGTGTGAGTGTCTCTCTCTTGTCTTGTTGTGAACACTGTTTGGTGTGAGTGTCTCTCTCTTGTCTTGTTGTGAACACTGTTTGGTGTGAGTGTCTCTCTCTTGTTGTGAACACTGTTTGGTGTGAGTGTCTCTCTCTTGTCTTGTTGTGAACACTGTTTGGTGTGAGTGTCTCTCTCTCTTGTCTTGTTGTGAACACTGTTTGGTGTGAGTGTCTCTCTCTTGTTGTGAACACTGTTTGGTGTGAGAGTCTCTCTCTCTTGTCTTGTTGTGAACACTGTTTGGTGTGAGTGTCTCTCTCTTGTTGTGAACACTGTTTGGTGTGAGTGTCTCTCTCTTGTTGTGAACACTGTTTGGTGTGAGTGTCTCTCTCTTGTCTTGTTGTGAACACTGTTTGGTGTGAGTGTCTCTCTCTTGTTGTGAACACTGTTTGGTGTGAGTGTCTCTCTCTCTTGTCTTGTTGTGAACACTGTTTGGTGTGAGTCTCTCTCTCTCTTGTCTTGTTGTGAACACTGTTTGGTGTGAGTGTCTCTCTCTTGTTGTGAACACTGTTTGGTGTGAGTGTCTCTCTCTTGTTGTGAACACTGTTTGGTGTGAGTGTCTCTCTCTCTTGTCTTGTTGTGAACACTGTTTGGTGTGAGTGTCTCTCTCTCTTGTCTTGTTGTGAACACTGTTTGGTGTGAGTGTCTCTCTCTTGTCTTGTTGTGAACACTGTTTGGTGTGAGTGTCTCTCTCTTGTTGTGAACACTGTTTGGTGTGAGTGTCTCTCTCTCTTGTCTTGTTGTGAACACTGTTTGGTGTGAGTGTCTCTCTCTTGTCTTGTTGTGAACACTGTTTGGTGTGAGTGTCTCTCTCTTGTTGTGAACACTGTTTGGTGTGAGTGTCTCTCTCTTGTCTTGTTGTGAACACTGTTTGGTGTGAGAGTCTCTCTCTCTTGTCTTGTTGTGAACACTGTTTGGTGTGAGTGTCTCTCTCTCTTGTCTTGTTGTGAACACTGTTTGGTGTGAGTGTCTCTCTCTTGTCTTGTTGTGAACACTGTTTGGTGTGAGTGTCTCTCTCTCTCTTGTCTTGTTGTGAACACTGTTTGGTGTGAGTGTCTCTCTCTCTCTTGTCTTGTTGTGAACACTGTTTGGTGTGAGTGTCTCTCTCTCTCTTGTCTTGTTGTGAACACTGTTTGGTGTGAGTGTCTCTCTCTCTTGTTGTGAACACTGTTTGGTGTGAGAGTCTCTCTCTTGTTGTGAACACTGTTTGGTGTGAGAGTCTCTCTCTCTCTTGTCTTGTTGTGAACACTGTTTGGTGTGAGTGTCTCTCTCTTGTCTTGTTGTGAACACTGTTTGGTGTGAGTGTCTCTCTCTCTTGTCTTGTTGTGAACACTGTTTGGTGTGAGTGTCTCTCTCTTGTTGTGAACACTGTTTGGTGTGAGTGTCTCTCTCTTGTCTTGTTGTGAACACTGTTTGGTGTGAGTGTCTCTCTCTTGTCTTGTTGTGAACACTGTTTGGTGTGAGTGTCTCTCTCTCTTGTCTTGTTGTGAACACTGTTTGGTGTGAGAGTCTCTCTCTTGTTGTGAACACTGTTTGGTGTGAGAGTCTCTCTCTTGTTGTGAACACTGTTTGGTGTGAGAGTCTCTCTCTTGTTGTGAACACTGTTTGGTGTGAGTCTCTCTCTCTTGTTGTGAACACTGTTTGGTGTGAGAGTCTCTCTCTTGTTGTGAACACTGTTTGGTGTGAGTGTCTCTCTCTTGTTGTGAACACTGTTTGGTGTGAGTGTCTCTCTTGTTGTGAACACTGTTTGGTGTGAGTGTCTCTCTCTCTTGTCTTGTTGTGAACACTGTTTGGTGTGAGTGTCTCTCTCTTGTCTTGTTGTGAACACTGTTTGGTGTGAGTGTCTCTCTCTTGTCTTGTTGTGAACACTGTTTGGTGTGAGTGTCTCTCTCTTGTTGTGAACACTGTTTGGTGTGAGTGTCTCTCTCTTGTCTTGTTGTGAACACTGTTTGGTGTGAGTGTCTCTCTCTCTTGTCTTGTTGTGAACACTGTTTGGTGTGAGTGTCTCTCTCTCTTGTCTTGTTGTGAACACTGTTTGGTGTGAGTGTCTCTCTCTCTTGTTGTGAACACTGTTTGGTGAGAGAGTCTCTCTCTTGTTGTGAACACTGTTTGGTGTGAGTGTCTCTCTCTTGTTGTGAACACTGTTTGGTGTGAGTGTCTCTCTCTCTTGTCTTGTTGTGAACACTGTTTGGTGTGAGTGTCTCTCTCTCTTGTCTTGTTGTGAACACTGTTTGGTGTGAGTGTCTCTCTCTCTTGTCTTGTTGTGAACACTGTTTGGTGTGAGTGTCTCTCTCTCTTGTCTTGTTGTGAACACTGTTTGGTGTGAGTGTCTCTCTCTCTCTTGTCTTGTTGTGAACACTGTTTGGTGTGAGTGTCTCTCTCTTGTTGTGAACACTGTTTGGTGTGAGTGTCTCTCTCTCTCTTGTCTTGTTGTGAACACTGTTTGGTGTGAGTGTCTCTCTCTTGTTGTGAACACTGTTTGGTGTGAGTGTCTCTCTCTTGTTGTGAACACTGTTTGGTGTGAGTCTCTCTCTCTTGTCTTGTTGTGAACACTGTTTGGTGTGAGTGTCTCTCTTGTCTTGTTGTGAACACTGTTTGGTGTGAGAGTCTCTCTCTCTTGTCTTGTTGTGAACACTGTTTGGTGTGAGAGTCTCTCTCTCTTGTCTTGTTGTGAACACTGTTTGGTGTGAGAGTCTCTCTCTCTTGTCTTGTTGTGAACACTGTTTGGTGTGAGAGTCTCTCTCTCTCTTGTCTTGTTGTGAACACTGTTTGGTGTGAGTGTCTCTCTCTCTCTCTTGTTGTGAACACTGTTTGGTGTGAGTGTCTCTCTCTCTCGTTGTGAACACTGTTTGGTGTGAGAGTCTCTCTCTCTCGTCTTGTTGTGAACACTGTTTGGTGTGAGAGTCTCTCTCTCTCTCTCTTGTTGTGAACACTGTTTGGTGTGAGAGTCTCTCTCTCTTGTCTTGTTGTGAACACTGTTTGGTGTGAGAGTCTCTCTCTCTCTTGTCTTGTTGTGAACACTGTTTGGTGTGAGTGTCTCTCTCTTGTCTTGTTGTGAACACTGTTTGGTGTGAGTGTCTCTCTCTCTTGTCTTGTTGTGAACACTGTTTGGTGTGAGTGTCTCTCTCTTGTTGTGAACACTGTTTGGTGTGAGTGTCTCTCTCTTGTCTTGTTGTGAACACTGTTTGGTGTGAGTGTCTCTCTCTTGTCTTGTTGTGAACACTGTTTGGTGTGAGTGTCTCTCTCTCTTGTCTTGTTGTGAACACTGTTTGGTGTGAGAGTCTCTCTCTTGTTGTGAACACTGTTTGGTGTGAGAGTCTCTCTCTTGTTGTGAACACTGTTTGGTGTGAGAGTCTCTCTCTTGTTGTGAACACTGTTTGGTGTGAGTCTCTCTCTCTTGTTGTGAACACTGTTTGGTGTGAGAGTCTCTCTCTTGTTGTGAACACTGTTTGGTGTGAGTGTCTCTCTCTTGTTGTGAACACTGTTTGGTGTGAGTGTCTCTCTTGTTGTGAACACTGTTTGGTGTGAGTGTCTCTCTCTCTTGTCTTGTTGTGAACACTGTTTGGTGTGAGTGTCTCTCTCTTGTCTTGTTGTGAACACTGTTTGGTGTGAGTGTCTCTCTCTTGTCTTGTTGTGAACACTGTTTGGTGTGAGTGTCTCTCTCTTGTTGTGAACACTGTTTGGTGTGAGTGTCTCTCTCTTGTCTTGTTGTGAACACTGTTTGGTGTGAGTGTCTCTCTCTCTTGTCTTGTTGTGAACACTGTTTGGTGTGAGTGTCTCTCTCTCTTGTCTTGTTGTGAACACTGTTTGGTGTGAGTGTCTCTCTCTCTTGTTGTGAACACTGTTTGGTGAGAGAGTCTCTCTCTTGTTGTGAACACTGTTTGGTGTGAGTGTCTCTCTCTTGTTGTGAACACTGTTTGGTGTGAGTGTCTCTCTCTCTTGTCTTGTTGTGAACACTGTTTGGTGTGAGTGTCTCTCTCTCTTGTCTTGTTGTGAACACTGTTTGGTGTGAGTGTCTCTCTCTCTTGTCTTGTTGTGAACACTGTTTGGTGTGAGTGTCTCTCTCTCTTGTCTTGTTGTGAACACTGTTTGGTGTGAGTGTCTCTCTCTCTCTTGTCTTGTTGTGAACACTGTTTGGTGTGAGTGTCTCTCTCTTGTTGTGAACACTGTTTGGTGTGAGTGTCTCTCTCTCTCTTGTCTTGTTGTGAACACTGTTTGGTGTGAGTGTCTCTCTCTTGTTGTGAACACTGTTTGGTGTGAGTGTCTCTCTCTTGTTGTGAACACTGTTTGGTGTGAGTCTCTCTCTCTTGTCTTGTTGTGAACACTGTTTGGTGTGAGTGTCTCTCTTGTCTTGTTGTGAACACTGTTTGGTGTGAGAGTCTCTCTCTCTTGTCTTGTTGTGAACACTGTTTGGTGTGAGAGTCTCTCTCTCTTGTCTTGTTGTGAACACTGTTTGGTGTGAGAGTCTCTCTCTCTTGTCTTGTTGTGAACACTGTTTGGTGTGAGAGTCTCTCTCTCTCTTGTCTTGTTGTGAACACTGTTTGGTGTGAGTGTCTCTCTCTCTCTCTTGTTGTGAACACTGTTTGGTGTGAGTGTCTCTCTCTCTCGTTGTGAACACTGTTTGGTGTGAGAGTCTCTCTCTCTCGTCTTGTTGTGAACACTGTTTGGTGTGAGAGTCTCTCTCTCTCTCTCTTGTTGTGAACACTGTTTGGTGTGAGAGTCTCTCTCTCTTGTCTTGTTGTGAACACTGTTTGGTGTGAGTGTCTCTCTCTTGTCTTGTTGTGAACACTGTTTGGTGTGAGTGTCTCTCTCTCTTGTCTTGTTGTGAACACTGTTTGGTGTGAGTGTCTCTCTCTTGTTGTGAACACTGTTTGGTGTGAGTGTCTCTCTCTCTCTTGTCTTGTTGTGAACACTGTTTGGTGTGAGTGTCTCTCTCTTGTTGTGAACACTGTTTGGTGTGAGTGTCTCTCTCTTGTTGTGAACACTGTTTGGTGTGAGTGTCTCTCTCTCTTGTCTTGTTGTGAACACTGTTTGGTGTGAGTGTCTCTCTCTCTCTTGTCTTGTTGTGAACACTGTTTGGTGTGAGTGTCTCTCTCTTGTTGTGAACACTGTTTGGTGTGAGTGTCTCTCTCTCTCTCTTGTTGTGAACACTGTTTGGTGTGAGTGTCTCTCTCTCTCTCTTGTTGTGAACACTGTTTGGTGTGAGTGTCTCTCTCTTGTTGTGAACACTGTTTGGTGTGAGAGTCTCTCTCTCTCTTGTCTTGTTGTGAACACTGTTTGGTGTGAGTGTCTCTCTCTCTTGTCTTGTTGTGAACACTGTTTGGTGTGAGTGTCTCTCTCTTGTTGTGAACACTGTTTGGTGTGAGTGTCTCTCTCTCTTGTCTTGTTGTGAACACTGTTTGGTGTGAGTGTCTCTCTCTTGTTGTGAACACTGTTTGGTGTGAGAGTCTCTCTCTCTCTTGTCTTGTTGTGAACACTGTTTGGTGTGAGTGTCTCTCTCTCTTGTCTTGTTGTGAACACTGTTTGGTGTGAGTGTCTCTCTCTCTCTTGTCTTGTTGTGAACACTGTTTGGTGTGAGTGTCTCTCTCTCTCTTGTCTTGTTGTGAACACTGTTTGGTGTGAGAGTCTCTCTCTCGTCTTGTTGTGAACACTGTTTGGTGTGAGTGTCTCTCTCTTGTTGTGAACACTGTTTGGTGTGAGTGTCTCTCTCTTGTTGTGAACACTGTTTGGTGTGAGTGTCTCTCTCTTGTTGTGAACACTGTTTGGTGTGAGTGTCTCTCTCTCTCTCTTGTTGTGAACACTGTTTGGTGTGAGTGTCTCTCTCTCTCTCTTGTTGTGAACACTGTTTGGTGTGAGTGTCTCTCTCTCTCTTGTCTTGTTGTGAACACTGTTTGGTGTGAGTGTCTCTCTCTTGTTGTGAACACTGTTTGGTGTGAGTGTCTCTCTCTTGTTGTGAACACTGTTTGGTGTGAGTGTCTCTCTCTTGTCTTGTTGTGAACACTGTTTGGTGTGAGTGTCTCTCTCTCTCTTGTCTTGTTGTGAACACTGTTTGGTGTGAGTGTCTCTCTCTCTTGTCTTGTTGTGAACACTGTTTGGTGTGAGTGTCTCTCTCTTGTTGTGAACACTGTTTGGTGTGAGTGTCTCTCTCTTGTCTTGTTGTGAACACTGTTTGGTGTGAGAGTCTCTCTCTCTCTTGTCTTGTTGTGAACACTGTTTGGTGTGAGTGTCTCTCTCTTGTTGTGAACACTGTTTGGTGTGAGTGTCTCTCTCTCTTGTCTTGTTGTGAACACTGTTTGGTGTGAGTGTCTCTCTCTCTTGTCTTGTTGTGAACACTGTTTGGTGTGAGTGTCTCTCTCTCTTGTCTTGTTGTGAACACTGTTTGGTGTGAGTGTCTCTCTCTTGTTGTGAACACTGTTTGGTGTGAGTGTCTCTCTCTCTTGTCTTGTTGTGAACACTGTTTGGTGTGAGTGTCTCTCTTGTTGTGAACACTGTTTGGTGTGAGTGTCTCTCTCTTGTCTTGTTGTG
This sequence comes from Notolepis coatsorum, assembly GCF_963971535.1. Lineage (NCBI taxonomy): Eukaryota > Metazoa > Chordata > Actinopteri > Aulopiformes > Paralepididae > Notolepis > Notolepis coatsorum. The sequence goes on from NC_140170.1 coordinate 32,365,575, forward strand.
AACACTGTTTGGTGTGAGTGTCTCTCTCTTGTTGTGAACACTGTTTGGTGTGAGTGTCTCTCTCTTGTTGTGCACACTGTTTGGTGTGAGTGTCTCTCTCTCTTGTCTTGTTGTGAACACTGTTTGGTGTGAGTGTCTCTCTCTTGTTGTGAACACTGTTTGGTGTGAGTGTCTCTCTCTTGTCTTGTTGTGAACACTGTTTGGTGTGAGTGTCTCTCTCTTGTTGTGAACACTGTTTTGTGTGAGTGTCTCTCTCTCTTGTTGTTGTGAACATGTTGGTGTGAGTGTCTCTCTCTCTTGTCTTGTTGTGAACACTGTTTGGTGTGAGTGTCTCTCTCTCTGTCTTGTTGTGAACACTGTTGGTGTGAGGTCTCCTCTCTTTCTTGTGTGAACACTGTTTGGTGTGAGTGTCTCTCTTGCTTGTTGTGAACACTGTGTGGAGTGTCTCTCTCTCTTGTTCTTGTTGTGACACTGTTTGGTGTGAGTGTCTCCTCTCTTGTCTTGTTGTGAACACTGTTTGTGTGAGAGTCTCTCCTTTGTTGTGAACAATGTTGGTGTGTGTTTTCTCTCTCTCTCTCTCTTGTGTGAACACTTGTTTGTGTGAGTGTCTCTCTGTCTTTGTGGTGAACACTGTTTGGGTTGTGGTGTCTCTCTCATGTTGTGAACACTGTTTGGTGTGAGTCTCTCCTTCTTGTTTGTGAACACGTTGGTGTGAGTGTCTCCTCTTGTCTTTTGTGATCACTGTTGGTGTGATGTCCTCCCACTGGTGTGAGTGTCTCTCTCTTGTCCTTGTTGTGAACACTGTTGGTTTGAGTGTCTCTCTCTTGTCTTGTTGTGAACACTGTTGTGTCTCTCTCTTGTCTTGTTGTGAACACTGTTTGGTGTGAGTGTCTCTCTCTTGTTGTGAACACTGTTTGGTGTGAGTCTCTCTCTCTCTTGTCTTGTTGTGAACACTGTTTGGTGTGAGTGTCTCTCTCTCTCTTGTTGTGAACACTGTTTGGTGTGAGTGTCTCTCTCTCTCTCTTGTTGTGAACACTGTTTGGTGTGAGTGTCTCTCTCTTGTTGTGAACACTGTTTGGTGTGAGAGTCTCTCTCTCTCTTGTCTTGTTGTGAACACTGTTTGGTGTGAGTGTCTCTCTCTCTTGTCTTGTTGTGAACACTGTTTGGTGTGAGTGTCTCTCTCTTGTTGTGAACACTGTTTGGTGTGAGTGTCTCTCTCTCTTGTCTTGTTGTGAACACTGTTTGGTGTGAGTGTCTCTCTCTTGTCTTGTTGTGAACACTGTTTGGTGTGAGTGTCTCTCTCTCTTGTCTTGTTGTGAACACTGTTTGGTGTGAGTGTCTCTCTCATTACCCTAATGCTGCCTGGTCTGTCTGTCTAGGAGTTCAGGCAGTACGGACAGTGAGGAAAGTACAGACTCGGAAGAAGAGGATGTTAAGAGAGACTCGTTTGAATCGACCAACCCCAGCACTGACGACAGGATGGAGGTGGATCCAGGTGACAGCACTGTTTGTCTGTCTGTCCATCTAGCTGGCTGTATGTTAGCTGTAACTAGCTAACTGTCACATCGGATGTTTCTTCTTCTAGGATTATTAGAGTCTGCAGGTCTGATGTTTCTTCTTCTAGGATTATTAGAGTCTGCAGGTCTGATGTTTCTTCTTCTAGGATTATTAGTCTGCAGGTCTGATGTTTCTTCTTCTAGGATTATTAGTCTGCAGGTCTGATGTTTCTTCTTCTAGGATTATTAGTCTGCAGGTCTGATGTTTCTTCTTCTAGGATTATTAGAGTCTGCAGGTCTGATGTTTCTTCTTCTAGGATTATTAGGCCATGGTTAGACTAGTGTATTTGTGGCGTTTTTTATACGTTTTTGAATACGTTTCATGTCCCTATTACACAGAAATGCGTTTTTTGGCGTTTTTTTGTGGATACGGCTGAAACGCAAAATTGTGTTTGCGTTTTGGAGAAACGCTAAAAAACGCGCAGACAACAGCGTGTAGTCTGCATGAGCCGTTGTTGCGAAAACGCCCATGCGCAGTAGATACCATCTGCGTGCCCTTCCGGTGACACTGTCCCAAACCAAATAGCTGCAGCTACTATGTGTTGTCAAGTTATTGTTATAAGGACCCCAGTCCAAGCTACAACAGTCTGCATTCCCTTAACAATTGTTTGTATTGAGCCGTATTGTATTGTACCCATTATGCAATATGTTAAAGAAAGTTTACATCCATTCATTCTGCTAGCATTACCGATTGGCACTGCCACTGGATAACATGAGCTAGTGTTAGCTATCAAACCCTGTTAGCTCAAAGCTCCTCTTTCAACTTAACAAGCATTAAACAAAATGGCCCAGTCATCTATTCACCTTTGTTTAATACACACAGCGTTGTCTCTAATGTTATCTAACCACTGATAGCTCCCGATATCATCAGTTTGGTGCTGGCTAAGTAGCGTGAGCTAACGTTAGCTTCTAGCCACAATGCTATACTGTTATAATGGCAAATTCCATTGACGTTAGCATGCAGCTAACAATGCTACCGATCGTTTTTTAGACTAAACTATCCGCTCTTGGTGGTCACTTGTGTTGATGTTAGTTTTGTTTCATCAACAAATGACAGGCAGAACACACAGTGAATGTATCCGTTTTGTTTATTGCACTTTTATTAGGCTTTGCTGAAAAAGAATTGCTGCATTGAGTAAATAGGCAAGATGGTGGCGCAGCATAGGCGCCTGCCTTATTGACATTTTCTTTGCTGGAGCTTCCAGGAAGTGTATTGGCACATTCAAGTTCTGATTGGTTGAAATTGCCTTCATGTTTGCCACCTACTGCCACCTACTGCTTTGGCAGTGTACTACATCAGTGTGCTCGGGTGACAAAAACGGAAAAAAAACGAAAGTGTGACTCGAGGCGCACAACGTCGCGGCGAAACGCATATGACAATGATACGAAAATGAAACGAAAGGTGTAACCGCACCCTTAGTCTGCAGGTCTGATGTTTCTTCTTCTAGGATTATTAGTCTGCAGGTCTGATGTTTCTTCTTCTAGGATTATTAGAGTCTGCAGGTCTGATGTTTCTTCTTCTAGGATTATTAGAGTCTGCAGGTCTGATGTTTCTTCTTCTAGGATTATTAGTCTGCAGGTCTGATTCTTCTTCTAGGATTATTAGAGTCTGCAGGTCTGATGTTTCTTCTTCTAGGATTATTAGAGTCTGCAGGTCTGATGTTTCTTCTTCTAGGATTATTAGAGTCTGCAGACCTGATGAGTGTTCTGTCCTCAGGGCCTGTCTGGACGGCCAACTTTGATGACGTCCCAATGGAAACAGCCAGCTCCAACCCCCCCTCTACAAACCCCGCCCCTTCTCCCCCTCCTGTGCTCCCTGATTCGTCATGGAGCTCCACTGCTGACTCCGCCCCTGGCCCCGCCCCATCAGAGACCGGCTGGGCCGACTTCTCTAACTTCACCCCCGTAAGGTAGGAACTGGTGATACTGTATTAACCCTGTATTAACCCACACCATCACCATCAGATCACCCTGTCTTTATCAAGACAATAATAAAAAACAATATCGGATGAAATAGAAAAACGAACAACAATGGTAGACTTGGCTTGTGATATTGTAACTCAAAGTAAGCTAGAAGAAAAACAAAGAACTAGAAGAATTGATTGAAGAAAGATTAACTAATATACCGTAAATCCTCTAATAGTGGAGGGTACTCGAATAAAGGACGGTTTGATGCATGCAGACAAATACAGGCCGGTCTCCAATATAAGGTTGCAAACAAACGTATTTTATTTTATTTTTCGTGCCGTGATATAGAATGAGAAACTCTTGCCAATGCAAATCAAGTGCTGCCTCCCGCTACACTGACTATCGTACATTAACGTTTCCCTCTGGTTGGCGTTAGCTTTAGCATTAGCTTTAGCTAACGTCATAATATCTAGATATGTGGTGTCAGCTGGATGACGTTGACTTCGTTTGCAAACGTTAACGTTCGCTATCTATATGGCGTTGGCTGGCGTTGTCCAGTTGACATATTACAGATCATGATGCTATGACAGCGTTAGTAGCTAAAGCTATTGCCTGTTATTGATTCAACTCGATTCGACGGAGGAAGTCGAGAAGGTACCACACGCTAAACCGTCCCCGGACCCCACAACCTAGTATAGACAGTTCCAACTTGAGTGTGTGAATTAATCCCACAATTACTCAACTGCACTCAATATTTAAATACCAATGCTAGTCTAAATAAATGTAGACAGACAATGTACGTATAAAAAAAAAATAATAATAATAATAATGCAATAAAAGTCTGAAAATGAAGGGATTATGTCCATGAGTGTCATTTTTAGAAATTAAGGCCTGCCTCTTATATAAGCCTCTCTAATAAAGGCCTGGTGCTCTTTGCAGCTGAGGTAAATAGAAGACCTGTCCTATATTTGAGGATTTACGGTATATATTTAAAAAATAAAGCACAATGGATGGAAAACGGAGAAAAATGTACACTTATTTTTTAAACTTCAGCATCAAAATACCCATAAGAAGAATATACAAAAACTTATAACCCCTGAGGGGATAGTGTTTGACACTCCTGACAAAATCCTTTTTTTGTCCACTTTTTCTCTTTTTTTTCTATTTTTCTCTCATCCCAATTTCGCTGTGCCAATTCTCCCCTCCCCTGTCTTGAACGTTGCTCGCATATGCCCCCCACTGGCCGGTTGTAGGGAGGATAGAAGCCTTGCATCACGTGTCCCCTCCGGTACACGAGGAGGCATCCTGTCACATCTTTTCACCTGCCAGCGCGGACTCTCATTGGTGAGGTGTAACGTGTGGGAGGCTCACACTACCCCCGACACTTCCTGTCTCTGCTGTGCAGGCATCCCCCAACCGACCTGTAGGAGTCGCTGTCCACAACGTCCAAATCCCCACCCATCGACTTCCCACCCGCTAACTCTGCCAATTGAGTCAGTATGACGGCCGGCCCAAGCCGGAAGCAACGCCGACAGCCGGATTCGAACCCGGTGTCTCTTGCGTTGGTGACAAGCGCAATGTCCACTGCGCCACCCAGCAGCTCTCCTGACAAAATCCTTGAAGAATATTTTGAACAAATATATTCCTTTCAGTCACCACCAGTTAACACTTTGGGTGCCGGCCAAAAATCCGGAAAATGACTGTGGGTTGCCAGGATTCCTGGACGATTCTAGCATATCTCATGATCTTAGCGGAGCTATTTCTATATTTTATATTATAACTATGGGGAAATGGTTGGGCTCATTTGAAGACGACAAGTTGATGTACACAATGCAAAAAACCGTTTGTTTCTGCATGTCTTCGTTCGTTCACAATTACAAGTTAAAAAACGTCAACAAAAGATAAAAGTGGAGGTAAATTATTTAGAACAGAAGTTACAGGCACTTTTATGAAAGGTGTGCCGGCGGGGTGATAATAGGTACTGAACGTGTTATAAAGCAATTTAGACTGGGATGGATGGATGGATGGTTTGATTGATTGATTGTTTGACAGATTGTTTTATTGGTTTGATTGATAGAATGTTTTATTGTTTTGTTGATAGTTTGATTCATAGATTGATTTGTTTGATTGATTGATTACTTTGTTGGTCATTTGATTGATAGAATGTTTGATTGTTTTGTTGATAGTTTGATTCATAGATTGATTTGTTTGATTGATTGATTACTTTGTTGGTCATTTGATTGATAGAATGTTTGATTGTTTTGTTGATAGTTTGATTCATAGATTGATTTGTTTGATTGATTGATTACTTTGTTGGTCATTTGATTGATAGAATGTTTGATTGTTTTGTTGATAGTTTGCTTGATAGAATGTTTGATTGTTTTGTTGATAGTTTGATTCATAGATTGATTTGTTTGATTGATTGATTACTTTGTTGGTAATTTGCTTGATAGAATGTTTGATTGTTTTGTTGATAGTTTGATTCATAGATTGATTGGTTTGATTGATTGATTACTTTGTTGGTCATTTGATTGATAGAATGTTTGATTGTTTTGTTGATAGTTTGATTCATAGATTGATTTGTTTGATTGATTGATTACTTTGTTGGTCATTTGATTGATAGAATGTTTGATTGTTTTGTTGATAGTTTGCTTGATAGAATGTTTGATTGTTTTGTTGATAGTTTGATTCATAGATTGATTGGTTTGATTGATTGATTACTTTGTTGGTCATTTGATTGATAGAATGTTTGATTGTTTTGTTGATAGTTTGATTCATAGATTGATTGGTTTGATTGATTGATTACTTTGTTGGTCATTTGATTGATAGAATGTTTGATTGTTTTGTTGATAGTTTGATTCATAGATTGATTTGTTTGATTGATTGATTACTTTGTTGGTCATTTGATTGATAGAATGTTTGATTGTTTTGTTGGTAATTTGCTTGATAGAATGTTTTATTGTTTTGTTGATAGTTTGATTCATAGATTGATTGGTTTGATTGATTGATTACTTTGTTGGTCATTTGATTGATAGAATGTTTGATTGTTTTGTTGATAGTTTGATTCATAGATTGATTTGTTTGATTGATTACTTTGTTGGTCATTTGCTTGATAGAATGTTTGATTGTTTTGTTGATAGTTTGATTCATAGATTGATTTGTTTGATTGATTGATTACTTTGTTGGTCATTTGATTGATATGCCTGGCGCTAATGAACAAGTAAGTTTTATAACTACTGGTGTAGGTCCAGACAACATTATTATAAAATACAGAATACTTTACAATGCAAAAAACTTGAAACTTTGATGCCATGAACATTTTTATTGTAAAATATGTTCAATAAACTGGGTGACAAGTCATCAGTACCAACCATTGTTGCTGTGCATTATATGCTGGTAACATTCACAGTATAGGATTATGGTAATTTACCAAGACAATACCTTATAAAAAGTGAACACTGGAGGATAATCAACCATTGTTTCAGTGCATTTAGGAGTTTGTTGGTAACATTCACAGTATAGGATTATGGTAATTTACCAATACAATACCTTATAAAAAGTGAACACTGGAGGATAATCAACCATTGTTTCAGTGCATTTAGGAGTTTGTTGGTAACATTCACAGTATAGGATTATGGTAATTTACCAAGACAATACCTTATAAAAAGTGAACACTGTGATGATAACCAACCATTGTTTCAGTGCATTTAGGAGTTTGTTGGTAACATTCACAGTATAGGATTATGGTAATTTACCAAGACAATACCTTATAAAAAGTGAACACTGGAGGATAATCAACCATTGTTTCAGTGCATTTAGGAGTTTGTTGGTAACATTCACAGTATAGGATTATGGTAATTTACCAAGACAATACCTTATAAAAAGTGAACACTGGAGGATAATCAACCATTGTTTCAGTGCATTTAGGAGTTTGTTGGTAACATTCACAGTATAGGATTATGGTAATTTACCAATACAATACCTTATAAAAAGTGAACACTGGAGGATAATCAACCATTGTTTCAGTGCATTTAGGAGTTTGTTGGTAACATTCACAGTATAGGATTATGGTAATTTACCAAGACAATACCTTATAAAAAGTGAACACTGGCTGATGATAACCAACCATTGTGTCAGTGCATTTAGGAGTTTGTTGGTAACATTCACAGTATAGGATTATGGTAATTTACAAAGACAATACCTTATAAAAAGTGAACACTGGAGGATAACCAACCATTGTTTCAGTGCATTTAGGAGTTTGTTGGTAACATTCACAGTATAGGATTATGGTAATTTACCAAGACAATACCTTATAAAAAGTGAACACTGGCTGATGATAACCAACCATTGTGTCAGTGCATTTAGGAGTTTGTTGGTAACATTCACAGTATAGGATTATGGTAATTTACAAAGACAATACCTTATAAAAAGTGAACACTGGAGGATAACCAACCATTGTTTCAGTGCATTTAGAAGTTTGCTGGTAACATTCACGTCACATGAACTACAGGGCATATCTTACTTGGTCTCTCGCATCGATGACTGCATTGTCCATTGATAAATGGATGAAGCGCCAGATGATCTGTGGACCAAAAAATATCCAATACATGCTTCCAAAGTATATAAATAATAGGCCAATGGACTGCATTAGAAAAGTGTGGTATGTTACCTACAGTATATACTTTTTTAAACTGGGTGACTGTCAGCAACCATTGGTTCTGTGCAAACGGTAAAAATGAGGGGGGAAAAAGATAAATAAAAAAAAACTATATACACACACAATGCAAATTATGAATGGAGTCGATACAGCTAGATCGCTAACATAACGTCTCATCTGCAAGTGGTCCAAACATGCCTATGCAATATCGACAACCGTGGCCCAAATACATGTGTTCAACGCATTTGTCTTGTACAGAAAACAGTGCAACTACCCATACACTATACTATACTATACTATACTACAATATACTATACTATACTATACTACACTATACTATACTACACTCAGCTAGCTATACTATGTACCGGTACACATGGTTCTGTCTGTATCACACAATGATGGATTATTTAGAAGTAATCTGTACTTCTGTGTGCCGGATTATTTAGAAGTAGTCTGTACTTCTGTATGACAACTAATAAAGAAACTATTTAGAGAAATCCCTCTTTGTGTGGTACAGAGCGAAGCATTTGTCACGATGCAGGGGGACTTTGCACGATGTGCAAAAATATCTGGTCTCACTCCTGATGCCACGCCTACTGCAGACACGACATTTCCTACACGGTAGCTTTCTCTTCGGGGTGGCTTTGTATGCAACCATTACATGCTTCACAAAGCCACCCACTAATCTGCTCTGCGGGTCCCCCAGTGGGGCCCTAGGGTCGACACGCCCCACCTGCTCAGCCCCTGCCTCCTCCTCATCCCCACCCCCTGCCTCCTCCCCTGCCTCCTCCCCTGCCTCCGCCTCCGCCTCCATCTCCGCTGTCACCCCAGGAATCTTCTTCTCCTTACCGTCTGTGTAGGTCCGCGCCACAGCCCTGGTGAACCGGAAGAGGTTGGAGTAATGCCCTTGTGGGTGCTTTTTTTTGTACAAGACAAACGCGTTGAAGATACATATTTGGATCAGATACATCACAAACTTTTTGGTCCACTTTCCAGTCTTACGTGTAACCGGATAGTACGATATATTTTGATCCAGCTGATCGACGCCGTTCATGAATTTATTGTACTCCAGGATTGATGTTGGCTTGAGCATCTCCACCCTCAGCGCTTTGCCCTTCTTCTGCTTCTTCCACACCATCGCCTTTTCCATAGTGTCCTCGTGGAAGCTGCTGATGGTCTTCACGATTCTCTTATCGCGCCATGCCACGATCAGGACCTCCTTGTTGTTGACCGCAATGCGCTCCCCCACACCGATGTCACGTTTGGTAATGTTCTTGATGATGGCTGGCTCGCCCCGGTGCTTCCTGAGGGTACCACAGACGTCGGTCCTCAACTGTCGGAGCCTGGCTGACATACGTACCGAGTTGTAGAAGTTGTCCATGTAGAGCGTATAGCCGGCCCCAGACAGACGTCCAAGCAGACCGACGACCGTGTCCCCCAGGATCGAGCCTTCCCGACAATATGGCTTAAATGAAAAGCAATATCCTGTGCGTGATTCGCACAGGAAGTAGGACTTGATGCCATAGCGGGTGGGCTTGTTGGGGTTGTAGACCCGGAAGGTCAGGCGGCCTCGCCATGCCATCACCCCCTCGTCAATGGCGAGCTCGCGTTCAGGCTGGTACAGCTCCTTGCACCTCGTGTTTACATGGTCGACTACAGGGCGTACTTTGCACAATTTGTCTCTAACCTCCAGGGAAGTATTGTCCGCAAAGTGGAGGAATCGCCAGATCAATTGGAACCTGTTGCGTGGCATGGTATCAGAGTAGTACGGTGTGTACATCATGTCGTCAGTGGTCCACATCTGGTCCACGCGAGGCTTCCGCAGGACACTGCTAAGGAAATGGAGTCCGAGGAACTTCTTCAGCTCCTTCAATGTGAGGGGCTTCCAAAGCAGTGCCCTGCTACTGGTTAGCGTGGGGTCCAGCCGGGCAATGGACTGCTCAGCGTAGAGGTTGGACTGGGCAACAATAGAGTTCAGAAAAGCATCTGTCAGGAACAGATCCATCCATTTCGCAGGCCGGTAAGATCTGAGTGCCTTGGCGTCCTGGAGCAACCCCGGTTGGGCTGTGAAGGGGATCCTTTGAGGCACCCAGCCCTCACGAGACCAGGCATTCTCCTCTTCCTGACGGATCGCAGCCCTGCTCTTCGCTCCTCCACGACCTGTCAATTATACAAATATACTATAACACCCCTACTGTAGACATTCATATGCCACGTAGTTACAAACTGTGTGAGTGAATGAGTGAGTGTGTGTGGGGTTCAGATGTCAGAGCTGGACGTGGTGTGGGGGTCAGAGGTCAGAGCTGGAAGTGGTGTGCAGAGTGAGGCCAACTTACCGCTCTTAGATGTGCGTTTCCGCCCTGCAACAGGTTCCGGCATGTCCAGACTAGCATCCAGTTCTAGAATCACATGATGTAATACATTACACTAGGGCAACGCATTGTCATTGTATTTACCACCATCACCACCAGACCAGGCCCTGCAGCAGCCAGTCACCACCAGGCCCAGGCCCTGCAGCAGCCAGTCACCACCAGGCCCAGGCCCTGCAGCAGCCAGTCACCACCAGGCCCAGGCTCTAGCAGCAGCCAGTCACCACCAGGCCCAGGCTCTAGCAGCAGCCAGCTACCACCAGGCCCAGGCTCTAGCAGCAGCCAGTCACCACCATGTACAATTACCTGCAGGAGTAGAATGTGATCCTATGTCGTTGCCAGTCTCAGCGTCACTATCTGCAGGGTCTGCGCCAGAATCTGAATTGGATTAAATTCATTCAGTAAGTAAGTCTCACAAAACACAATAGTAATACATTTACACATACATAAATGTAGTTAGTACATACCCAAGCATGTTGGTGTATTGGCCCCGGATTCGGTTTCGGAGTGTTCTGCTGTGTGAACACAAAATAAATCAGCGGCCATCAAAGCATGTACATGTGTGTGTGTTGTAATCAATGGAATTTTACATATGCTACACAACCATGCATTTAAATATAGGCCTCGCCATGTGTCCATGCCATTGTGTATGTGTGTGCTGTAATCAATGGAATTTGCATATAGAGGCCTCACCATGTACTGCGAAGTTCAAAGGTGTTGGAGAGGATGCATGTCTTTTGATCTTGTGTGTGTGTGTGTGTACACACACTGCACACACACACACACACATACACACACACATCAAATGGCATGGGGTGAGGCATCTACACACACACACACACACACATCCATGTAACTAAATGTAGTGGCCTGTACATGCCTACTATATCTTGATTTGAACATGCACAAAACAATATTCACATTGCAACATACCAATTACCACGTCGACCACCACCACCACGTCGTATCATGCCCAGCATGCAACTATTATCACTTACATGATAGCTACACACTTCAAAGAGCCACTTCAAAGGGCGTGCACATGCACACACACACACACACACGCACACAAGACAACCTAACTGTAGCACATGGTAGCGTGGCCTGTACTGCATGCCTACTATATCCTATATCATTCAACTATCGATTTGAACATGCACAAAACAATATTCACATTGCAACATACCAATTACCACGTCGACCACCACCACCACGTCGTATCATGCCCAGCATGCAACTATTATCACTTACATGATAGCTACACACTTCAAAGAGCCACTTCAAAGGGCGTGCACATGCACACACACACACACACACGCACACAAGACAACCTAACTGTAGCACATGGTAGCGTGGCCTGTACTGCATGCCTACTATATCCTATATCATTCAACTATTGATTTGAACATGCACAAAACAATATTCACATTGCAACATACCAATTACCACGTCGACCACCACCACCACGTCGTATCATGCCCAGCATGCAACTATTATCACTTACATGATAGCTACACACTTCAAAGAGCCACTTCAAAGGGCGTGCACATGCACACACACACACACACACACGCACACAAGACAACCTAACTGTAGCACATGGTCGCGTGGCCTGTACTCTACATCCCTACTATATCCTATATCATTCAACTATCGATTTGAACATGCACAAAACAATATTCACATTGCATTAGTAAACATGACGTACCGTTGCCCCGTCGACCACCACCGTGTCCGACTCCCACGTCTGAATCGTGCGATGAATCAGACTCATACCTCCGACCCAAGCCGAGATCATCGTCAGATGATTCCGGAGCTAGAATATAATAAATGCATATCAGCGTTAGGTTTGGCAAACTAACGTTACATAGTCACAGAATAAGCGGTAGGTAAATCATCAAATACACGTTTCACACACACACAATCACATGCATATCGCCGGCGTTGGTTTGTCGAACTAACGTTACATAGACAGTCACAGTATGTAAATCATCAAATACACGTTTCACACACACACACAATCACATGCATATCGCCGTTGGTTTGTCGAACTAACGTTACATAGTCACAGTATGTAAATCATCAAATACACGTTTCACACACACACATATATATATATATATATATAAGACCGTGTAATTACCTGGTGGTTCCCAATCGGCGCTCCCATCAGATTCGTGGGCGGTCGAATCGCTGTCCCCTGACTCGCATGAAGAAGCTATGACCACAGCGGCAGCCTTCCTCTTCCTCGAACTGCGTCGGGTAGAGCCGCTCCCGGTCCCGGGGAGAGACGCGTTACTGGGCCCAGCAACGGTCTCACGGCTCTCTCCGATCGGAGCTACCAAAGACGTTGGTGCTGTTGGTGCTGCTGCTGCTTGAACAACCGCGGGTCCAAACGCCAGCTTCGTCTGAACAAAGCGACCCGCCGCCGGATTGTCCCCTCGCTTTCCTACACTACGTCTCTTCATACTGATCTAAATGAAACTACTAACTGATCAAACTACTATTACTACTACTGAAATATACTACCTAGACTACACACTAATCCCTCGAATAGTACTACTACTTAGCACGACTAAGTACTTTCTAAAGCACAGCTGAAACCTTACAATTAGTCTGATACTACCACTATACTGTATAACACTATAAATATAGACTATAGGCTGATCTCAATTCAAATCTCTCTCTCAATCTCTCTCTCTCTCTCTCTATCGCTCTATCTATCTCTCTCTCTCTCTCTCCTCCAAAACCTCGTAGATTCTGGGATCGCGCTAACGTTTTATACCTGTGGTTACATTGGCCAGGTATGCTGGCCAATCAAATGCCAGATTCATTGTGGGGTACAATATTCCCCCTATTGTGATAGTGTTAGAAAATAGGGGGACACTGCCACCTAGTGAAATTTGAGAGGAAATGCAGTTTCCGGTTAAAATTTTCTTCCAAAAGCTCGGCGGTGAAGTTCAGACGGGGAAAATCGAAAAAAGATGTAAACAGATCAAAGACGCTGTACAGCGTCCTCGGCACCTTGAGCATGGCCGGGAAAGACGCTGTAAAGCGTTTCCCGGCACCCAAAGTGTTAATCTTGAAGAAAAACTGTTTAAAACTTTTTTCCAAAAGACTAGACTGAACTCGAGTTGCATGACTATATGTCAGGCGAGCGTCTTTTTACGTGCACGTGTCGGATGACCACCCCGGACTCCCGACACTCCAGAACTGCCAATCCGCTGATGATTGGCAGTTCTTCTAGACCAGTGGTTCCCAAAGTCGGGGTCGCGACCCAAAGGTGGGCCGCGAGCAGCCACGGGAGGGCTGCGAGATGATTTCCAAAAGAATTTTTTTTTTCTTTTTTTTTTTCTTTTTTTTTCGGGCCACTGAACTTAGAAGCAGGCTAGGACAGTGTTTCTAGTTGTATTCTAAAATTCTATTCTATTGTATGTTAAAATGTGACTATATGGTTTTATATTAACTTAATAAATAAACAAAAATTAAAAATCTACTTATTTCAACGAACATTTCAAACTAAATAACAGATTATGCACATAAAACGCTGAAAACAACCGAAGCAACAATAGTATTTTAATGAGGCTATTATTATTATCATTATTATTTTGCAACAAGTTAGCCCTCTCATAAATAGCACATATAAATGAATAACTAACTTGAACTAACTTAATAGGATTGAAGTGATATTTGGCTTAAAAAATTGGTCGCCTGGCATAAAAATAAAAAGCCTGACGATGTGCATTGGGCCGCGGCTCTCTGACGCCTTATTTTCTGGGTCCCGGCCTGAAAAGTTTGGCCCTGTTCTAGACCAATGCACATCGTCTGGCTTTTCTTTTTTTTTTTTTTTGCCAGGCGACCGATTTTTTAAGCCAAATATCACTTCAATCCTATTAAGTTAGTTCAAGTTAGTTATTCATTTATATGTGCTATTTATGAGAGGGCTAACTTGTTGCAAAATAATAATGATAATAATAATAGCCTCATTAAAATACTATTGTTGCTTCGGTTGTTTTCAGCGTTTTATGTGCATAATCTGTTATTTAGTTTGAAATGTTCGTTGAAATAAGTAGATTTTTCATTTTTGTTTATTTATTAAGTTAATATAAAACCATATAGTCACATTTTAGAATACAATAGAATCGAATTTTAGAATACAACTAGAAACACTGTCCTGGCCTGCTTCTAAGTTCAGTGGCCTGACAAAAAATTAAAAAAAATTTAAATAAAAAAAAATTAAAAATTAAATAATTTTATTTTTTTATTTTTTTTAAATAGTCTCGCGGCCCATCCGTGACTGCTCGCGGCCCACCTTTGGGTCACGACCCCGACTTTGGGAACCACTGTTCTAGACAACCTAACTCCTGTGAAGGCCTGATTAGAGGAGGAGCTGCTAACAGTAATTCATTCTTTCAAAACTGGGAAAACACCAGGCCTAGACAGTATACCCACTGAAGTGTACCAAATATTTTGTTTAAGTGAGTGTGTACATGTGGATGTGTGTGCTGTGAGTGTAGTTGATGTTTTGTTACATAGTGTCATTGTCACTGAGCATCCTGATGGCCTGGGGATAGAAGCTCCTTCTGAGTCTCTCTGTACTGCCATGAGACTCCGGTAGCGCTTGCCTGGGGATAGAAGCTCCTTCTGAGTCTCTCTGTACTGCCATGAGACTCCGGTAGCGCTTGCCTGGGGATAGAAGCTCCTTCTGAGTCTCTCTGTACTGCCATGAGACTCCGGTAGCGCTTGCCTGGGGATAGAAGCTCCTTCTGAGTCTCTCTGTACCGGCCATGAGACTCCGGTAGCGCTTGCCTGGGGATAGAAGCGCCTTCTGAGTCTCTCTGTACTGCCATGAGACTCCGGTAGCGCTTGCCTGGGGATAGAAGCTCCTTCTGAGTCTCTCTGTACTGCCATGAGACTCCGGTAGCGCTTGCCTGGGGATAGAAGCTCCTTCTGAGTCTCTCTGTACTGCCATGAGACTCCGGTAGCGCTTGCCTGGGGATAGAAGCTCCTTCTGAGTCTCTCTGTACTGCCATGAGACTCCGGTAGCGCTTGCCTGGGGATAGAAGCTCCTTCTGAGTCTCTCTGTACCGGCCATGAGACTCCGGTAGCGCTTGCCTGGGGATAGAAGCTCCTTCTGAGTCTCTCTGTACTGCCATGAGACTCCGGTAGCGCTTGCCTGACCGCAGCAGTTCAAAGAGGCAGTTGTTTTGGTGACTAGAGTCTTTGATTATTCTCTTAGCCTTGGCCCTGCATCGCCTGGTGTAAATGTCCTGGAGAGTGGGAAGTCCCCCTCCAATTGTGCGTTCAGCTGAACGGGCCACTCTCTGTAGTCTGCTACGGTCTTGTGTGGTGTTATTCCCAAACCAGGAGGTGATGTTACCAGTCAGGATGCTCTCTATTGTGCATGAGTAGAAGTTCTTAAGGATCTTCTGACTGACTTTGAACCTCTTTAGGCGCCTAAGGAAGTAGAGGCGTTGCCGTGCCTTCTTCACTACACTGTCAATGTGTGTGGTCCATGTCAAGTCCTTGGATATGTGGACTCTGAGGTAGGGATGCACCGATCCGATATTGGTATCGGTATCGGCCGCCTATATCAGTAAATTAGCTGGATCGGGTATCGGTAAAAAAAAGAAGAAAAATATCTGCTTTTTTATTTTGTGTGTAAATAAAATAAGAAATAACCATTCAGTACATTTATATCAATGTGTTAATTTATTACATTTAGTTTCACTAAGTTAGGAAAGTAATGTTTTAAAGGGGAACTATTTTACTATTTCTTTCACTATTTGGGCACTTTTACACAATTCCTGTGAGTCTATGGAACACCTATGTAATATATATTTTTTTTAATTCATTGTTTTGTATTTCTAATCAAGTCCTCAAAAACAGCATTTTTCTACCTCAAGATTTCGAGCTGTTTTGAGCCTGGGCAGCAGGTGCCACCTAAACCACTGCGGCGCGTCGTCGTCTAGCTCAACATTAACATGCAGCAGTGACTATATGACATCACATATAGGCACATTTTCAAACGACTCAGTTCAGTGAGGGTGAATATTGTGAGAGGAGAATTGGAAGAATGCGCCAATATGAGAATTTTGAGACATAGATCATATTAATATAAGTTCACATAGCTAGGAAACAATGCTAAACACTCAAAAAGGCCATTTATAAGATAGTTCCCCTTTAAGTCAAGCCTGATGTTGCCTTGCTGCACAAAAAATGATCCCAGTCTCTTCCACACAGTGACAGTGAGGCATACAGTTTATTAATTGAATGAAGTTTATTTTCTGTCTTTGTTTACAACAAATCAAAAACACACTTGTGATCCTTTACAATTCTTACCTTTTTTTGAAAAGAATGTTGGACAATGGGTATCGAATCGGTATCGGTATTGGCCGATACCCAAGTATCGGTATCGGGACTGAAAAAGTCAGATTGGTGCATCCCTACTTCGAGGTACTTAAAACTGTTCACTCTCTCGACCGGTGCCCCATAGATGCTGAGGGGGCTGTAGTCCTTTGCCCTCGACCTCCTAAAGTCCACAATCATCTCTTTCGTTTAGCTGACGTTCAGGGAGAGGCTGTTCTCCCGACACCATCACGCCAGGTCCTCTACCTCTCCCAGGTAGGCCCTCTCGTGTCGTCAGCAAACTTGGTGATTGTGTTGTTGTTCCGCTGTGCCACACAGTCGTGTGTGTACAGCGAGTAGAGGAGGGGGCTCAGAACAGAGCCCTGGGGGGCCCCTGTGTTGAGAGTGATGGATGGGGAGGTGCAGTTGCCTGCTCTCACCACCTGGGGTCTTACTGTCAGGAAGTCCAAGACCCACTGGCAGAGGTCATAGTTCAAGCCCAGATCCCTGAGCATGGCTATGAGTTTGGAGGGGACTATGGTATTGAATGCTGAGCTGTAGTCGATGAACAGCATTCTCACATAGTTCCCCTGCCTCTTGTCCAGGTGTGATGCTGCTGTGTGCAGCACATGGGCTATGGCGTCCTCCGTGGACCTGTTGGGGTTGTATGCAAATTGCAGGGGGTCCAGGGATAATGGTGGACTTCTTCAGACAGGTGGGGATGACAGCCTGTTCTAAGGACAGGTTAAATATGTCAGTGAATACCGGGGCCAGTTGGTCGGCACAGACTTTTAGGACGCGGCCGGGGATGCCGTCCGGTCCTGCTGCCTTCCTGATATTCACTTTCTTAAAGGTCCTCCTCACCTCATGTTCTGTTATCCTGAACACTGAGTCTCCATCGGCAGTGGCTCCCCCTCTCTATTGCAGTGGTCTGTAGGCTGGTGTTGTTATTCACAGCCTCAAAGCCTGGGGGCTATCCACGATGGTGTGGAATTGGGGATCAGGGCTGATGGGTGGGGTACTTACTGGAATGTAGCTGTATGATTTCATGTAATCATTTCTTGTGAAGTTTTGATGAAATTAAGAAATTATTTGATGAAATGCATCTACTGTATCTGCACCCCTTTTTAACAATTAAAAAAAGAAAGAAAAAAAGACAAACATCCCTGTCGGAAATACAAATACGTAGCACAAGACAACAGCAGTACTCCCAAGGTTCTAAACCTAGTCACCTATTAGCCATGCGATTAAGAATTAATGCAAAATTTGCAGATATAACTACCATTAGAGCACAACAAGTACTTGAAACAGACCCTGAAAAAATAAATGATACATTCAAAGAATTCTACTCCGACTTATATAAAACAGAAACGACCTTCGATCAAAACAAAATGGACACATATCTTAATCAAATCATTCTCCCTAAACTTTCAGAGGATGACACTAAACAGTTAGAAACACCGATCACACTAGATGAACTTAGGGAGGCCATATCTGAAATGCAAAGTGGTAGGGCTCCTGGAAGAGACGGTATCCCACCAGAAATGTACATCTCTTGTTGGGACATAATTGGACCCTTATTACTAAATATGATTTTATACTCAGTTAAGGAGGGGAACTTCCATAAGAATGACAATATTGCACTCATAACAGTCCTCCTTAAAAAAGACAAAGACCCCACCGAGTGCGGTAGTTATAGACCTTTAAGCCTCCTCGGAACCGATATCAAACTGTACTCTAAGGTATCAGACTACAAAAGCATATGACATCTTTAATTCACCCGGACCAAACTGGATTCATAAGAGGTCGCTTGATCACCGATAACATAAGACGATTACTACACGTGCTAGATGCCAATAAGGAAGACAACACACCTAAGGCGATACTGTCCCTGGATGCAATGAAAGCTTTTGACAGGTTGGAATGGTCGTATCTATGGGCAGTATTAGAAAGGATGGGGTTAGGAAAAGGATTCATCGATATGATTAAAGTATTATACAAAGACCCATCGGCCATGATTACAACAGGTACAATCATCTCCAAAATCTTTCCGGTATCACGCTCAGCCAGACAGGGTTGCCCTCTTAGTCCCGGACTATTCGATCTATCATTAGAGCCTTTAGCACAATATATAAGACAATCCCAATCCATAGAACCAATCATAATCAAGGGCACACAACACAAAATGTGTTTATATGCGGACGACGTAATACTGTTCATGCAAAACCCCAACATAGCATTGCCTCATCTTCTCAAGCTGATTGAGGACTTTGGAGATCTATCGGGATTTAGGATAAATTGGCCGAAGTCGGCCTTCCTCCCACTTAACGCCCCTGCAAAAAGAAACATAACCCTCCCAAAAGAGATACAGATGGTAAAACAATTTAGATGTTTGGGAGTTGAGATATTCCCCACCATAAGCCAAACGGTGAAGCACAATTACATAAAAATCCAAAACAAAATCAAATACGACCTTGTCAGGTGGTCGAAACTTAAAAACTCATTACAGGCAAGGGTATCAATAATTAAGATGGATGTACTACCTAGAATCAACTTCTTCAGCTCAATGCTACCGTTACCCCCTCCAAAGGGTTACTGGAAAGAATTACACTCCTCCACATACAAATTTATTTGGAATAACAAACCATCACGTATAAAAAGATCCACCGCACAGAGAAACAAAGCAGACGGAGGTATGGCATTTCCAGATTTCTACCACTACTTTAAGGCGTACACTTTAAAACCACTAACAACATGGTTTGATCCCCAAGCATTAGTATCCTGGAGAAATTTAGAAGAAAATATAGTAGCTCCACATAAGCTGAAGGGCATAGTATACACACCAAATTACCAATTAAGCAATGCGAACGGAAATTTGGCCCCATAATCACTCATGCGATCCGGATATGGCGCGAAACACAAAAAAAATATTCTACCCTACATAAATGGCATAATCATACTCCCTTATTCAATAACAATGCACTCTGGATAGATAAACAACCTATAAGATTCCCTAGATGGGAAAAGCAAGGCATACACTCATTAGGAGACGTCTTCAATAAACAGGGTTTTTGTAGTTTCAATGAAATACGCAAAAAAATTAATCTCACCAAGTCCACATATTACTTTTACGCACAGTTATTGGCATGTTTGAAGGCTCACGGTGTTCCATTAAATATACCAATTGTACACCACAGATACCACAAATTCTTCTATGAAAGAGAGACATCAAGAGGTTTTGTTTCAGATTTGTATCATCAATTACTAACGTCCTCATATGAAACCCTCCACCTAGACTCCGTCTGGAGGAGGGATATACCAGACCTGGAAAGTGATTTTGATTGGCAAGAAGCCTGGGCAAATATTCGATTCACATCAAGGAACCCGGACCATCAACAAATCAATCTTAATTATATTCACAGGACATATTTGACTCCTATAAGACTGAAAAAAATGGGTCTTATACAAGACTCCAAATGCTCCTTTTTTTTAAACTTTGGCCATTCCCCTGGCTCTTTTATGTGTTTATCACATTTATACTGGTCAAGGATGACCGACAGAAACAGGCTGAAAGGGTTCAGATGGGGGGGAAGACACTCTGGGAAAGGCACGGCTGCAGTCGGGATTCGAACTCGCTAAGCCCCAGATCCGTGACGAGCACGGTTGTCCACGGCGCTGAAATAGCGCTCGCGGTACGTGGTGAGCTACTGGAGCTCCCTCCAAATGCTCCTTATGTACAAATGGGGACGAGGGGACATTTATGCACATGTACTGGGACTGCCCACCAGTTAAGATATTCTGGAAAGAGGTGACCCAGCAACTATCAAATCTCGTAACTTGGAATATACCTGTACACCCCTCTGTATTACTGCTGAATGATGTTTTTGAGTGTGCAGTACATCCACAGCTAAAGAGATTGGTTTTATCGGGTATCACAGTGGCTAAAAAGCTGATAGCATCACGATGGTTCCAACCGAAAAAAAATTGCCGAAAGGTCTGGATTATTACATATCTCGATGTGATTTATCAAGAAATATCTACAGCAAGAATGTTGGGTCTCAATTAATCCAAAATGACATTGTGGTTAGAAGTGGTGGAGAAAATAAAAGCTAGCATATAATGGTAATGTCTGGTTAGGAGCGAGGGAAAATGGATGGATTATCCAATGGGGGGTCCGGAAGGGGGGGGTACGAGCTGGAGCATATGTGTGTAGGTTTTTAGATAACAGGTATTAGGGGTATATCCTATATAAGACAATTAACTAAAATGTGATTTCATTGGATGTGCACTGACAAACTAATGCTTGTATATCTTATCGTGTGTTGTCATGTTTGTTTATGTGTTTGTTTAAAAAATAATAAAAAAATTAAATACAAAAACATCCCTGTCTTTATCAAGACTCTTGGGGGGGGGGGGGGGGGGGATTTGAAGATCAAATCTTGTTTTTATGAAGAAAATGTTCTTGTCTCTCTCTCTCACAGTCCCAAAGACCCTCTAAGATGTAACTCTCCGGTTGCCATGGAGACCAGCGTGGAGACCATGGACCCTCTGGGGGTCAACGCACCCACTCAGCCTGACGGTACAAACGCACCCACTCTCATACCAGGCCATGTGTTTATACCAGTCCATGTGTTTATATATCAGTCCATGTGTTTATATATCAGTCCTCATGTTTATATATCAGTCCTCATGTTTATATATCAGTCCTCATGTTTATATATCAGTCCTCATGTTTATATATCAGTCCATGTGTTTATATATCAGTCCTCATGTTTATATATCAGTCCTCATGTTTTTATATCAGTCCTCATGTTTATATACCAGGCCATGTGTTTATACCAGTCCATGTGTTTATATATCAGTCCTCATGTTTATATATCAGTCCTCATGTTTATATATCAGTCCTCATGTTTATATATCAGTCCTCATGTTTATATATCAGTCCATGTGTTTATATATCAGTCCTCATGTTTATATATCAGTCCATGTGTTTATATATCAGTCCTCATGTTTATATATCAGTCCTCATGTTTATATATCAGTCCTCATGTTTATATATCAGTCCATGTGTTTATATATCAGTCCTCATGTTTATATATCAGTCTTCATGTTGATATATCAGTCCTCATGTTTATATATCAGTCCTCATGTTTATATATCAGTCCTCATGTTTATATATCAGTCCTCATGTTTATATATCAGTCCATGTGTTTATATATCAGTCCTCATGTTTATATATCAGTCCTCATGTTTATATATCAGTCCATGTGTTTATATATCAGTCCTCATGTTTATATATCAGTCCTCATGTTTATATATCAGTCCTCATGTTTATATATCAGTCCATGTGTTTATATATCAGTCCATGTGTTCTGTTCCGTTAGGGGCTCTGCTTGGCATCACTACTGCACTCCCTCGCGTACGTGCACGCGTACTGAATAACATTCCACAAATATACCTTTAATACCAGTATTAGTCTGACCACACCCCTCATCAGCTTACCTTCATAAGCAGGTGTGTGGTCACCTGCTCTCCTCCTTCTCGCTTTCACCACAAGGAAGTGCCTCGGTAGTACCCCACTTGACGTGTTGTTAGTTGAAAAGAGTTGTGACTGGTTTACATTGTGCTTAATCTTTTCTTCTCTCACTTTGTTGTACAAGAAAAGGTTTGGGTCATAATGTATTCCGCGGAGAGTAGACCCGCTAGACCTACTCTTCACCACCGGTTCTCCATTCCCGCCTCCGTCGTGCGCCTCGGTGCTGGGCTGTTGCCACTCTCGTGGTTGCCGACCCAGCCCGGGAGACTGCCGGTGGATAGTTTTCCTCACCGACGAGCCGAGGGTTCGGTGCCGTCGCTCCGGCGATGGCCTGATCTCGACTCTGGTTCCTCTGGTTCTGGGGAATCGCCCGTTGATGAACGGGGGATTGTTTTGGAGCCGGAGGATTTGCGACGCAAACTTTTCGCGTCTGCTCGCTCGCGTCGCAAGATGGTGGCGTGCAGACGCGAACGGCCTGGGTTTGGGGAGCTGCTGGAGACCAGCGAGGATGCGTCCGACTCTGGATTTCTGATGGAAACTGAGGACTTCATGGAAGAGGCGGACGGATTCTTGTATGATGGTCCCGTGGAGGAGAGTATCCCTCCTCAGGAGACCCCGGAGGGGGGAGAAATGGCTCCATGGGGCTCCCTGTTCGAGGATGTCGAGGAACCACCTTGGCCTCATCGGCAGGATGCCCTACTGTCGGCCGCATCGGATTGTGGCTCCTTGACCAGTCGCAGCCTGCTGTATGTGAGGGATGCGGGGTCGGTGGAGGAAGGTTCGCAGGGGGAACTGCGGGCCTTGTTTCCCGAGCTCATGGCGGTAGCCGCCGCCGCAAACGGTGTGCCGCTGCCGCTGCCATTGCCTGCACCTGTCCCTGATGACCTCATAGGCCATCCCTGGCAGCGTCCCCCAGTGAGAGGGGTGGACGTTGTCTACCCATTTTTCCCATCGATGGGGGCCTATGTTCGTCGGGGTCAGGCGGTGTCCAACATCATGGGACTAACTCCCGCCTACGTACCAGTTACGCGGGTGTCGGGGTTAGTCAAAGGTATGGGGGAGGGCGTGCCTCGGCTTGACAGTCCGATGGCCGCGCTCCTCTGTCCGGATATGGTGTGGGAACCCCTATGCAAGCCGGTCCTCCAGGGGAAATCGGCTAGGCGATTGGCTTATTGGGGTGACCAGTCATTCATCGCTGGTACACAATCGCTGGCTGCGGCGTCTAACATCGCCCACCTGGCTAGATTTGTATCGGGGATAATGACGGGCGGCACGGATCTGAACGAGGTAAAATGCGATCAGATCACCCAGGCTGCGGGAGCTGTCCTGCACCTTTCCCAGGTGCTGGCCATAGCCATGGGGAAAGTGCGCGCCCTGGCCACCCTGGGCCAGCGTCACCTTTGGCTGGAGCAGGCCCGTGTGCCAGAGAAGAAGAGAGCTCCTCTTCTGACGGCCGCCCTCTCCGACGCTGGCCTGTTCGGGAAGGCCCTGCAGTTGATGACCTCAACATGCAGAGAGATGGCAGAGGAGAGATCCATCCTCCAACCCCATTTTCCGCCTCCCGTCCTTGCCGGTGGAGGCAGAAGGCTTCCGCGACGTCGAGCTGTCTCCGTCGCCGCTACCACTGCCTCCGCCGCCGCTGCTGGCCCTGCCAAGAGGGCCAGGGGACGAAACGGCGCTTCGGCCACCGCCGGCCCATCCCAGACCGGAGGAGACGGTAGGGAACGTCGTGTCCAGCAGACTGTAACCTACCGTCCCTCCGGGGCTCCCCGGGGTGGCAAGACTCGAGCGGCGCGAGGTGGCAGACGCCGTTAGGAGTGACTTTTTTCCCCTCTGTATCCCCTCTCCTACACCCTTCCCGGCCCCTCTATGATTTTGTGCCTTAACTTTATTAGTGTTTAATAAAAAAAGTTCCCCGACATAAGGGGGACTGTGTTTTGGCCGAACAAACTGTGTGTTTCTTCAAACAAATCATATGGTGGGGTTGTGTATATATGAATCTGCCCTGTTTTACGTTGTGGGGTGAGTTGTGTTGTGTTACGAGGTTAAGCAAGGTCTGCAACTTACACTCGGTAATAGGTTCTATTTAGCTTGATGCTCCACATGCAATTAGAACTGGTGTTATTCCATTGCTTTAACTAAGTATATGTGTTTTCACAATGCTGTGTTGTTTAGTTGCAGTAATGCTCGTACGCACACTTTTCACGGCCTAGCCGTTACTCTCGTTCAGCGTTTTTTCCTATGTATGACATAGGCAACGGGTATTGGATTCACGCACAGGCGACTTGTGTTTTGTTGTAAAACCTTTTACACTTTTTGTGGGTAGCAGGCATTGTATTAGCTTATGCTATGCATTGCTTTCTACCGGAGGTTTTCAAGATGGCTACGGTTGTTTTTCTGTGTGTAGGGATAAAGGGTGTGTTTCGGGAGGGGGTGTCGAATAAACCCCTCTTTTCCCACTTGATTGGTTTAGGGGATTTTTGATCTTTTCTGCTGAGCCAGTCAGGGCCAAGCCAGTGCTTGACGGGGGGGGGGGAGGGGTATTCTACCGACTCCTGTTACATGACAGGATCCGGTGGGTTTTCCCCGCCCGTTGTAGCGTTGTTGCTATGGCGACGCCTTCCATGAGCTGGTGTCTTAAAGATGTCGAGGTTGGGCGCAGGGCTCACAGGCCTGCTGCGCCCGGTTTATGTGTCAAACTTGAGTCTGTTGGTCACGTGTCTCACAGTTTACATATCTTTTTTCTTGACCGTGGTCTCATATGGGAAGGTGTTTCTGGGAGGGTCTGGTCTTACACTCTGATTAAAAGGAGTGACTGGATTAAAATCATGTGAAAAACAGGGTTTTTACTCCCAGCTGTGCAGTTGGGTCATACGGGTGATGCCTTTTCTTTATTTTTATAAAGAGTTGAATGTGTCTTGATGGATTGGAAATGAGGGTCCCTGATGGAAACAAGACTAACGTCTTTCTCAGGTCTGCCTCCCCTTATCCTATTGTGTGTATTGCCGTACTGCAGTCTGTTGGGTAAATTTTTTCATTCATTCATTCATGGAGTTGATTGCATCTCGCCCCTCTTGTCGTTTCCCTGGGCGTCTTGGGGATTCAATATGGTGGTCTAAACGGCCTATTGTTGATGTGGGTATGTCCAAACGCACACATAGTGCTGGCTCAGGATGTGCTTTTGGGCCATTGGCTGACTAGCGCGCCTTGATTGCTTGGGTGAAACAGCGTTTTTATGGAGCAATTGGGATGGGGGTTTTTCCTCTTCCGACATCCTGTGTGTTGTCGATGGGTTCCCGTTCATGTCAGGGGATGATGACGGAATGGGTCTGGACATATGGGGAAGGGTCTCACGCCCTAGGGGTGGGCCACCGGACGCGGTTCATACCGACATGTCTGGGTGGCGCCTTCTTTTTTATGTTGGGATCAAACGCGCATATCTGCCCCTTCTCCTGGGGTTGGCAGGTCGGCGTGATTAGGGCACGGGACTGGTTCTGGTCGCGCTGGTCCAGATCAGTTGCACCCGTTGTCCGCTGGGGATGCAGATCTGCTGTTCTGGTACCCTGAGGGACTTGGGGTTTTTTCAGGGGGAAAAATGCTAGGTCGATCCGGGTGTCACAGGGTTGAGCGTTATGGGACCCTTGTTAGGTGCGTTGTATTCTGCACTGTCGTAATGGCTTACGGCTGTGCCGACCTGTACGCGTCCGATCTCGTCGGATCTCGGCCGCTGTGCGGGTTGGTCTTGGTTGGTACTTGGTTGGGTGACCTCCTGGGAATACAGAGTGCGGGGTGCTGGGGCTGGTCTTCCATTTTTACGCTCTTCTCTTGCGTTTGGCGCTGAGGGGCCTGTTGGGGTGGTTTTAACCTCCTCGGGGGACCCTGTGCTCCCCGTATCACCGGGCCCGGTCCGGGGTGATGCTCGTTGACCCGTAGGCCCGGGATAGCCCTGTTGGAAACCGGAACGCGGGCTGCGGCGGTGCCGCAGATGTGTTTTGGGGTTTCTTTCCTGAGGGGTTATGGGACCAACCATTGCATGGGGTAATGCCTGGGTGGTTGGTTCTCTGGTGTGTTGCTGCAGTGTCGACTCCCGGTTCTCCGGTTGAGGGTGCCCCTGCACGTTCATGACGTCTGCCGATCGTATGGGCTTTTTCTGTGGGCAGCGGTCAGGGGTCGAGTGGTCTAGGGATCCCACTTCTGACATGCTGTTTAAAGGCTTGGTTATGCGACAACGCCAGCTTACGCCCCTTCCACCGGGGCGGCTGTTTTCAGCTGTCCTTTCTGGCGCCTGCTTCGTCCGCAGTTTCCAGGCTTGGGTTGACAGCCTGTTGCCTGGTCTTTTTCCCCGGTGCACTGCCAGCTTCCTTTGGTTAACTCTTGTGTGTTATGACCATGCTGTCTGCCTGTTGCAGGGCCTGTGTTCCAGGCGGTGTGCTGTTGGGGAGGACAGGGCCCGCTCGGCTGGGGGCCTTTGTCCGAATACGCTGGCGATGTGGGGGGCGGGGTCACTAGGTGCCCACCTGGTGGGGTCTTGATGCTGGCATCATGGACTTCTCCGGGCCCCCATTCCAGGGAGTCCAGTCCTTTTGGTGGGTCTGGGTCTTCCTTCGCGCTCCGCTGCTACGGCCTTGCCACGGGGTTGGGTTTGCCCTTGACCCCGTGATTCTGGGGGCAGTGACGAGGTTGTTCCTACGTTCGTTCCTGGGTGGCATGCGGGTTGTGCGTGGGTGTAGTCGTGGGGTCAAGCCACGGTCTGCTCACCCTGTGCGTTGGGTTGCTTGAGTGCCTCTTCGCACGGTCGGGTCCGTCGCCCTCCCGTGAAGCCCCTAATAGGGGGGATGCCCTCCATTAGGGGGGGTCGGGGGGGCTCGGCCCTCCCTGTTCTGATGGTTGTGGGGGGCTGTTAGCGGGGTGTATTTGTCAGCCAGCGGCTCCGCTTGGCCTCCCTTTGTGCAGTAGTGATGCCAAGCAGAGCCCCTAACGGAACAGAACGTTAGGTTATGGCTATAACCAAGTTCTGTTAGTTAGGGGCGACGCTTGGCATCAGACGGCCGCTGCAGCCCTTGACCTCACCTTGTGGTGAAAGCTTGGGTAGGAGGAGAGCAGGTGACTACACACCTGCTTATGAAGGTAAGCTGATGAGGGGTGTGGTCAGACTAATACTGGTATTAAAGGTATATTTGTGGAATGTTATTCAGTACGCGTGCACGTACGCGAGGGAGTGCAGTAGTGATGCCAAGCGTCACCCCTAACTAACAGAACTTGGTTATAGCCATAACCTAACGTTTATATATCAGTCCTCATGTTTATATATCAGTCCTCATGTTTATATATCAGTCCATGTGTTTATATATCAGTCCATGTGTTTATATATCAGTCCTCATGTTTATATATCAGTCCATGTGTTTATATATCAGTCCATGTGTTTATATATCAGTCCTCATGTTTATATATCAGTCCATGTGTTTATATATCAGTCCTCATGTTTATATATCAGTCCTCATGTTTATATATCAGTCCTCATGTTTATATATCAGTCCATGTGTTTATATATCAGTCCATGTGTTTATATATCAGTCCATGTGTTTATATATCAGTCCTCATGTTTATATATCAGTCCTCATGTTTATATATCAGTCCTCATGTTTATATATCAGTCCTCATGTTTATATATCAGTCCATGTGTTTATATATCAGTCCTCATGTTTATATATCAGTCCTCATGTTTATATATCAGTCCTCATGTTTATATATCAGTCCTCATGTTTATATATCAGTCCATGTGTTTATATATCAGTCCATGTGTTTATATATCAGTCCATGTGTTTATATATCAGTCCTCATGTTTATATATCAGTCCTCATGTTTATATATCAGTCCTCATGTTTATATATCAGTCCATGTGTTTATATATCAGTCCTCATGTTTATATATCAGTCCTCATGTTTATATATCAGTCCTCATGTTTATATATCAGTCCTCATGTTTATATA